>NW_027205194.1:0-16910 GCF_024711535.1 Dipodomys merriami
CGGTTTCAGTCCATGATCAGCTGGACCCATTGTTTCGGGCTGGTGGTAGCACATCATGGCAGGACTGCAAAATAGAGGAGAACTGCTCACCTTGTCTCCAGGGAGTAAAAGTAAGAGGACGAGACTTGAGTCCCCCAATTTTGTTCAAGACGCATTCTCCAATGCCCTAAAGACTTCCGACTGCCTGAAGCACCACTTTCCTGTAGCACTATGGGAGGAGCCAAACATCAACACTTCAGCTCTGAGGGGACACTCAAGATCCCCGCACTGCAGAGACTCAGAGATGAGAAAAGCTATGTGGCAGATGTTGCCCAACAGCAGTAAGTACCATCTTCCTTTTTCCTTTTCCCCCCTTTTTTTTGCTAGTCATGGGGCTTGAACTCAGGGTACTTGTCCCTCAGCTTCTTTGCTCCAGGCTGGTGCTCTACCACTTGTACCACCACTGCACTTGAGACCTTTTTTTTTCTGAGTAATTGGAGAGAAGAGTCTTGTGGACTTTCATGTCCAGACTGGCTTTGAAGCACTGTCCTCAGATCTCAGTCTCCTGAGTAGCTATGATTATAGGCAGAAGCTACCAGCGCCCAGTTCTTTCTTCTTAAAGAATCTTATGGTTTGGATGTTCGCTCAGCCCTGTCTGAGTGGCAAAACCTCATCGGAATTTTCTGGGAAGTTTCTTGAGAAGTACAGATTCCTAGACTACTGATTCAATAACTATGACACCTATGTTTCATCTATTGATCAGACTCAGTGGTAAGTAGCAGAAATCCAAATTAAACATGCAGAAACAAAAGACAAAATGCGAAAGTATGTGTGTTCGGGGGCAGGTCTGTTGGCTCATGTATCTGAATAGCTCAGGGGCATAAACTGAAGGAATAGTCAGCTCCAGATGCTTATAAAGGAAGTGTCACCAGTGTGTCCACCGCCCTGTCTCCATCTCTAAATCTCCATCTCTCTTGGCCTCCTTCTCTCTTCTTTCTCTCATGCTTTGTCATGACTTGCCTCTGTGTTGGCTTCTTTCATAGTCAACAGTTCCAAGCTGTTGACCGTCACCAGCCTAGAGATTCCAAAAGAACAGGTATCTTCCCAGTCTCCAGCTTTGACCATTTCCAAGTACTGCAGCGGCCTCGCTTTAGCCCTGGGCTCATCACCCTGCCTGTGATTGGTCAGGCCAGGGGCATATTTGCCCCAAGGGGTAGCAGGGGACCAAACTGCATGGCAGGCATGGGGGCCAGAGATGTCTCCCTAAGGGAACATGGGGGTCTCCTCAGGGGGAAGAAATGAGTACTGGATAGGCAAAAATGCTATAGCACTCTGAATCTCTATTTCTTCCTTTTAAAACAATGTTGCTTTATTGTTACTATAAAGGTGATGGATGAACAGAGGGATTGCAGTTACACAGGCCAGGTAATGAGTACGTTTCCTTTCGTTCAGTGTCACCCCTTCCCTCACGCTCTGCATCTGTTTTTCTTGTATCACACCATTTTCTGCTTGATCCCCAGGGGCTTTAGGACTCACTGGAGCCATGAAATCCTTTTCTTCCTGGGAAATCTTACACAGGAGTGGCTAAACCAAGTAGATAGACACAGGGTCTCCCCTCACCTTCCCTCCCCCAGCCCCCCGCCAGGCCCTTTGGACTCAGATCCTTCGGGTGGCCAGGGCTGGGGGGGTCTCAGCAGTTCTGCTGATACCAGCTGGTACTCTGGAGCCAGGGAGCTGGGCCCCATGGGTGGGATGACACAGCGTTCCCTCCCGCAGGAGCCGGGAGATGCCACTGGACAGCCGGCCAGGGGACAGCGGCAAGGAGGAAGCCAATTTCACACCTTATTAGACAGATCAGGGACAACTGAGGCCATCCTGAAACAGGGCTGGGGCCAGACCCCCCCCCCTTGTGGGCAGCAAAGGCCTCTCCGGCCTGGAAATCTTCTCAGTGGAGGAGGTGACATTCATTTCTGCTACTCTTCTCCTCCCCCCCTCCCCCCCCACCCCCCCGCAGCAGTTAAATGAGCCACTAGGACTCCTTTCATTCTGCAAGAAAATGCTGCATCTGGGGAGGCTCAGAGACAGCTCCCAGGCCCCAAGTTCAAGCCCTGGTACCAGCATACACACACACACACACACACACACACACACACACACACACACACATACACACACACACACACACACACACACACACACACACACACACACACACACCGTGAGCCCTCATTGATACATCTGTTCATTTATCCACCAGCTTGTTACTGAGCAGCTACCATGCTCCAAATACAGGCTCTGGGGACACAGTATGAGCAAGAGACATGATTCCACCTCCATGGAGAGGACTCGGTAGCAGAGACCCACAAACAAAATGTTACCATAGAGGGGGAAGGACCCTAGTAAAGGGACATCCAAAAAGGACACCTGAACCAGGCCAGGAAGACTTCCTGGAAGAGGAAGCAACAGTCACTGAGATGTATGTATAGTCTACTTTAAAAGGAATGATGGGAACTATGGGGAAAGCATATGTGTAGAGACAGTGCATGTGCAGAGACAGCAATGTGGAAGATCCAGCCGAGGCAGCGTGAGATCATTGGCCATGATCAAGAGTCCTGGAAGGAGCAAGAATGAAGGCCTCTGGGCATCTGGAGCTGTGCCCGGTGGTGGCCTTGTAAAGAACAGGGGAACTGCTGGGCACCAGTGGCTCATGCCTGTCATCCTAGCTACTCAGGAGGCTGAGATCTGAGCTCATTGGCTTCCTAGCTTCCCTAAGTAAACACATTAGAAAAGCTAGTGTCCTTTCCTTGTTCAGCAGGGTCAAGGTCTTGGCTCTAGAAGTCTGTCCATCAACTTTCTGGTCACTTGATTGCCCCGGGCCTCAATGTTCTTACCTGTAAGGTAGAGGTAGCAATATCTGCAAGATAAGGCTGTCATGGAGATTGGGGAATATAGATGTATATAAGGTCATTAGTGTAATACTTGATACTTAGTAGTCATTCAACATTGTGTGTGTGTGTGAGAGAGAGAGAGAGAGAGAGAAAGAGAGAGAGAGAGGAGAGACAGATTTATTCCCTAGATCAACCCCAAGACGTAGCTATTGTTATTAACAGTTTCACAGAAGAGGAAATGGGGCTCAGAGAAGGTAAAGAGCTTCTCAAAGTCATGCTGTGGGTTTGGAGAACATGGCTTTGGTGCTGCGTCCTGCAGCAATTCAACCCCAAGTCCACATAGGCACTCTGCCCGCTATCTGAGGCTCTGGGTGGGCAGCCTGGTGTCCAGCCCATCTTCCCACTGTATCTGCTCTACCCAACTGCCACACAGAACTTCCTTGGTCACAAGTGACGATGACCCCATGCAGTGGCCAAGTCCTCTGTAACTAACTGCCCTGTGTTAGCATCCCTGTCACCTTGGGCTTCCTATTTAAAGTCCTCTGCTTTATAGTCACGTCTTCAGCTTCATTGTGAGGTAACCATGTAGGTATGATGATGCATCCAAGTTCCTTGGCCCAGTGCCTGGCTCACCCACATGCCTGAGAAATGTTGGCTATTGTTTTTAAGCAAAAGGAGAATTTATTGGCATCAATGCAAGAAACCACAGACAAAATGGAGTGACATTGGGTCACTGAACTGTGGGACTCAGACACTGTCAGAGTATACCTGTGGTCATGTTCCTTGTTCCTTGCCCTGCTTTCCCTTCCATGTGATTTTTCTCTCTTCCTTCCTTTTTTTTTTTTTTTTTTTTTTTTTGGTCGGCTGTGAGCTTGAACTTTGGGCCTGGGCACTGTCCCAGAACCTCTTGGTGTTCAAGGCTAGTGTTCTACCACTTGAGCCACAGTGCCACTTCTAGTTTTTAAGTAGTTAATTGGAGATAAGAGTCTCACAGGGACTTTTCTTCCTGGGCTGGCTTCAAACCATGATCCTCAGATCTCAGCCTTCTGAGTAATGAGGATTATAGACGTGAGCCACTAGCCCCCAGCTCTCTGATTTAGTTTTTAATTTTTAATTTATTTTTGTGTGAGTCCCAAGACTTGAACTCAGGTCCATGAGCCTCTCTGTGCTCAAGGCTAGCACTGTACCACTTGAGCCACAGTGCCATTTCTGGCCTTTTCTGTTTCTGTGGTACTGAGGACTTGAACCCAGGGCTTCATGCATGGTAGGCAAGCACTCTACACTAAGTCACATTCCCAGTCCTCTTCCATTTAAAAAAAATTTTAATTTATTTATTTTTTGCCGGTCCTGGACTTGAACTCAGAGCCTGGACGCTGTCCCTGAGCTTTTTTGCTCAAGGCTAATACTTGACAACTTTAAGCCACAGCTCCACTTCCAGCTTTTTGCTGGTTAATAGGAGATAAGTCTCACAGATTTTCCTGCCCAGGCTGGCTTTGAACCACAACCCTCAGATCTCAGCCTCGTGAGTAGCTAGGATTACAAGCATGAGCCACCACCACCTAATTTCTCTTTCTATTCACTTGCCAGCTCCTTTCTCTTGGGTTCGTGTCCCCAGGATATGGAACTATGAACCTGAGCAGGCACTCAGTTAACTTTAAATTTCAGATAAACAAGTGTTAGTATAAGTCCGTCCCAATTTTTTTCTTTTCAGTTTAGCATTGTGTAGCCTGCCTTTAAGACGCTGCTTCCTGAAAGGTGATTCAGACCAGAAATGAAGAAATGGATTGGAAAATAAGAAACCATCTAGTCAGTGATCAAAGTAAATAGGAGTGAAAGAGTAGTGGGGAGGAGGAGGTTATCTGGATGAGTGACTGCAGGGACCTGACTCAGGTATCAGTCCTGGCAAAATCTAGGGGAAGAAGGTACTAGGGAAGGGGACACTAGGGCAAAGGCCCCAGCTCAGGACTGGGGTTGGTGGGGAAGTAGAGAAAAGCCATGGTGTCTGCAACCCAGCCATCCCCGGGAGGTGCAGTGGTACCAGGTGGAGGGGTGAGGGTGTTTGTTCATGTTGTTCCTAACAGAGGGCTAACAAAGTGTAACAGACTGATAGAGGAAGCGAGGCCATCCAAATTCAATGTTATCTAAATAAGGAATTCTGGCATATTGGAACACATTAAGAAAAACAGAACGCTTTTTTACAATGAAACTGTTGAAAGTGAGTCTAGTCAAAGTGCTTTTGGCCGTGGTTCTTCTTTCTTTCTTGTCTTTCTTTTGTGCTCTACCACTTGAGCCATACAACCACTTAGTTGTGTTTTTTGGGTGTTTTTTTTTTTTTAGTTGGTCATGGGGCCTGAACTCTGGGCCTGGGCACTGTCCCTCAGCTCTTCAGCTCAAGGCTAGAGCTCTACCACTTGAGCCACCACACCACTTCCAGCTTTTTCTGTTTATGTGGTGCTGAGGAATCGAACCCAGGGCCTCATGCATGCAAGGCAAGCACTCTACCACTGAGTCACCCTCCCAGCCTTTTTTGTTTTGTTGTTGGTGGTGGTGGTCATGGGGCTTGAACTCAGAGCCTGGACACTGTCCCTTGTCAGCTCAACGTAAGTGCTCTACCACTTGAGCCACAGCGTCACTTCCAGTTTTCTGATGGTTAATTAGAGTAAGAGTCTCATGGACTTTCCTCCTGGGCAGGCTTTGAACTGTGATTCTCAGATCTCAGCTTTCTGAGTAGCTAGGATTACAGGTGTGAGCCACCAGGACCTGGCAAAATGATTGATTTGACTAGATTTGAATAGATTCTTTTGTATATGTTTCCTTTTTTGGTACTGAGGGTTGAGCTCAGAACATTGCACTTGCTAGGCAAGTGCACTGAGTGGTTCTTGAGATGGCAATAAGGATTGTCCTATACCATACAATCTTTGTCCCAGGAGGTGAATTAGAGTGTGTCAGAATGCATGAAGTGAATGATTGGTGCTCTCTCTCTCTCTCTACACGTGTGTTTGTGTGTGTGTGTGTGTGTGTGTGTGTGTGTGTATGTGTTTATGTGTGATTTTTATGGTTACTATTCTTACTTTCATGAATTTTGAGAAGGATGGGTCAAAAAGAATTTGAAATGAGCCAGGCACAAGTGGCTCATGCCTATAATCCTACCTTCTCAGGAGGCAGAGATCTGAGGATTGCAGTTCCAAGCCAGTCCAAGCAGTTAAATCCATGACTCTTATCTTCAATTAACCACCAAAAAAAAAAAAAAATCTGAAGTGGAGCTGTGGCTCAAGTGGTAGAGCACTAGCCTTGAGCTAAAGAAGCTCAGGGACAGCGCCCAGCCCATGAGTTCAAGCTCTAGGACTAGCAAGAAAAAGAAAGAAAGAAAGAAAATGAGGGAAGGGTAGGGATAGGTAAGGAAGGGAGGGAGGGAGGAAGGGAGGGAAGAAGGAGGGAGGAAGGAAGGAAGGAAGGAAGGAAGGAAAGAGGGAAGGAAGGAAGGAAGGGAGGGAGGGAGGAAGGAAGGAAGGAAGGAAGGGAGGAAGGAATTTGAAATGAATACTCTCAAAAATTTGAAAACTATAGGCACCCTGTTATGGGTGTTCCTCATGAAAGCAAGGAAGTCTGCTCCCAGGTACCCACCACCCGAGCAAAGCTGTGAGCAGAGCTGCCCCGAGAGAGCCCTTGACAGGCCATCATAATTCAAAATGACCAGCTCTGCTCAGCAGAGAGTATGTGAGGACAGGTCAACCATGAGTTCCCAGGGGAACGGCCTTTGGCCTCCAGAGACATCTATTTGCCTTTGGTTTTGAAAGCAATCACACTGCAGCGGGGCATTTCAGGGTAGCAGGGATGAGGGGTCAAGTACACAGGCATTAGGGAAAAGACTGGAGGAAAGACTGGAGTGTTCATCTCCAGGAGAGACCGGCACAGGTGAATCCTCTGTGGAGTGCAGGGGCGGGAGGGGGGGGGGCTCATGTGAACAAGGGTCAATCCTGCACTCAGCTCTCCTGGCCCCATACCTCGTCCCATTTCAACACCCCAGAACCCTCCGAGGTGCGACTACTTCCCCATTTTCCCACAAAGAGGAAAGTGAGGTTTTAGAGAGATGAAGTAATAATGTGTTTCATGAGGTCACGCAGCTTGTTAGGTGGAGGGTTAGGATCTGAATGGGATTCTCACTTGGGAAGCACTTTATCTCTTCATCACCAGATCTTCTCCTCGGTCCGGCCCTTCTGGACCTTCAGAACCCTCCTGTGCTCCCGTGGGGGTGGGGTAGGGAGCTGGACAGTTTGATGAGTCCTGAGGACCCAGTGGGAAGTCCCTTGGACCATCATCAGAACCCCAACCTTGCACCTCAGCCTTCCTTCTTTGTCTTGTTTGTTTTGTTTTTGGGGTCCGGTTGTGGGGCCTGAACTCTGGGCCTGGGCACTGTCCCTCAGCTCTTCAGCTCAAGGCTAGCGCTCTACCACTTGAGCCACAGCACCACTTCCAGTTTTTTTCTTTTTGCTTGTGTGTTGCTGAGGAATCGAACCCAGGGCCTCAGGCATGCAAGGCAAGCGCTCTTCCACTGAGCCACCTTCCCAGCCCCTTTCCTTCTTTGTCTTACATAAGTTTCCTCAGAGCCTGGGATGTGAGCTCAGCTGAAAGCCTGGAATCCAACTCCCTCCGCATGCTTCAACCTGACATTGACCTCTGTCCTGCCTGGACGTTCAGGAGAGGCCTGTCCCCTAGTGCCCCAGTAGGTCTCTAAGTGGCTGTGCACCTGCTGTCATCCCCCATCCCCAGGGAGCGAGCCCTGGGTTCATAACATACCTCACCCTCACTGCTTTTAGCCCTGGCAGCCGGTCTGTGTGCTCAGCCCTGGCCCTGCACCAAAGAGAGAAGGCCAGAGGGCTCTGTCCTCACACTCATCTTGCGAGAGGCCAGCGCAGTGAGGACCAGGAGGCCGGCTGCCGCTGAGACTTGTATTTGATTTTGGTTTATGGCTCTTGAGAGCTTCGAAGGCACCAGGCCCTGGATTAATCATGTAAAGTGGATTCCCTCCTGCCACTCTCCAACAGCCCTGTGAGTCATGAAGAGAAGTTCCAAGGTATTGCTCCTCACCCAGATGTTTTTCAAATGAGCCCAGCAGCTGGAGACCCCAGACTGGGGACAAGCCAGAAGCCCACCCCAGGTTCTGTGTCCCTGGACTGGGGCTGGCTGTCCCTCCTGAGACAGAGCTAGATTCTGATGTCTCTCTCCTCCCCTCCCCCCCCCCCCCCCCCAGAGCTCTGCAGGACAGTAGCCCTGGGATCTCCTCTGGGCCTGTCTGTTCCGGACCCTGCAGCCATAACCTGCACTGGCCAAGACCAGGCCAGATCAGCAGGCCCTGTAGCTGCCCAGCTGGAGCATGCCCACTCAGCTGTCTATGGCTAAAGACATTTCCTAGAGCTCCATCCATGTGGGGAGGGCGGACCGTCTCCAGGTCTGGGGAAAGTGCAGTCTGACCTGCTCATGGCCTCCATCTCCAGCAAAGGCCAGGATGCCCTGAGGGGCAGAAGTACCTGGGAAACGATTCAGCCTTCCCTTGCATTCCATGCTCAGTCACCTTCCAGTCATCGTGCAGGAACTGCTCTATGCCTCTTACACAGAAGGAATTTCATGTAGGGAGCTGGTTAGCCAAGTGAAAGGAGATCTGAGAAGCAGCAAAAAGACCGAAGCACTGATGCTACAAGGGCATACATGGTAAAGAGGCAGTGTTACTGATACCTAGGGTCCAAGGTCCTCTGATCGACATGGCGATCACAGCCAGGCCTGTCTGATGGGACTGGAGATCACGAGCTGGGGTCACAAAGGGAAACTAGCCACTGCTCTAGCAGATGCTGCCAGAGCAGAAAGACTTCGCCTGACAGCCAGTGCCTCCCATGGGCCCAGCCTACCAGGCAACCAGAGGACAGAGGAGCAAGGGGGGATATGGTTTCCTGCAGGATCGAACAGCAGAGAGCAAATGGAGTACCAAGCATAAAACCTGCTGTGCAGACAGGCCCTACCCAGCAAGTGGGGAGGGGGCTCTGCAGATCCTGGGGGGGACAGGCTATCCCAACCCACAACTACTGTGTAGAATTTATTTGCTACTCACAGACCCAAGGATGTTCATCTTTCTGAGGACCAGTGACAGGCAGACAGACCAGGGGAGTGGCCAGGCCTTGTTACCATCCCATTTACCCATGGAGGTATGACCTTTAGACCCTTTTCCAAAGTCCTGAATCCCTTCTGAAATGATATGTTTACTGAGCACTAATGGATGGGTGCTGGACTACGGTTTATCATTATGTCATCCATTCCTTTAAAGACCCTTGTGGGGTAAGTCCTGTGGGACTCTTAATGGCAGGTCAAAAAGATAACCTGCCATCTCACAGACACACATAGCAAAATCAGGAACAAGAACGCAAGAGGAGGAGCTTATGCTTGTAAACATACTCAGGATGATACTCAGGAGCCTGATCTATGGGAATCATGGTTCAAAGCCAGCTCTGGCAGACAAATCTGTGAGACTCTTATGTCCACTTAGCCAACAAAAATCTGGGACTGGAGGCATGGCTCAAACAGAATTACCAGCTTGAACAAAAAAGCTAGCAAGATCAAGGGGTTCTGAGTTCAAGTCTCAGTACTGGTACCAAAAATAAAAATATAAGAAAAAGAAAGAGAAAAGGGGAAAGAAAAAGGAACATAAAAGAATCATACCTCCTAGAGAGCTAAGGAGGGGAAATTAATGTCTGATTAAATAATGAGTTAAGTGAAAATCAAAAGGGCATTTTACTGGAAATATAAAAATACAAAATGAATTCTTCAGCTGGGCACCAGTGGCTCACGCCTATAATCCTAACTACTCAGGAGGCTGAGATCTGAGGACTGCGGTTCAAAGCCAGCCCAGGCAGGAAAGTCCCTGAGACTCTTATCTCCAATAAACCACCAGAAAACAGAAAGTGGTGCTGTAGCTCAAATGGTAGAGCTCTTGCCTTGAGCTGAAGAGCTCAGGGTTACTGCCCAGGCAAGAAAGAAAGAAAGAAAGAAAGAAAGAAAGAAAGAAAGAAAGAAAGAAAGAAAGAAAGAAAGAAAGAAAGAAAGAAAGAAAGAAAGAAAGAAAGAAAGAAAGAAAGAAAGAAAGAAAGAAGAGGGAGGGAGGGAGGGAGGGAGGGAGGGAGGGAGGGAGGGAGGGAGGGAGGGAGGGAGGGAAGGAAGGAAGGAAGGAAGGAAGGAAGGAAGGAAAGAAAGAGTTCTTCAGAGAACATTCTCTACCCAGGACAGTCAATCCACATATGGGCAGCACAGAAGAGAGCAGATAGAAAATTAAAGGGGCTGGGAATGTAGCTTAGGGGCTGAGTGCTTGCCTAGTATACATGAGGCCCCTGGGTTCGATGCCTCAGTGCCACATGAGCAACAACAAAAATAATAATAAATTTAATTTTTTTTAAAAAAAAAAAGAAAAGGAAGTCAAACAAAACTCTTACTTTCTGACTTCTCTTGGAAAGTCAGGATTTTTTTTTTTTGGGGGGGGGGGTGTCCGGTTGTGGGGCCTGAACTCTGGGCCTGGGTGCTGTCCCTCAGCTCTTCAGCTCAAGGCTAGCACTCTACCACTTGAGCCACAGTGCCACTTCCGGCTTTTTGTTTATGTGGTGCTGAGGAATCAAATCCAGGGCCTTGAGCATGCAAGGCAAGCGCTATACCACTGAGCCACCTTCCCAGCCCAGAAAGTCAGGATTTCTAAAGCCACTGACCCTCACTGATGTGGTGTAGGTAGCCGTTTGGACTTAGAATATATGCATGGGCCCACATAATCCCCACCACTCTCTGAAGGCCAGACTCTCATGGCCTCTCATTGTCCTACCCACAACAGTGGCATTTCAGTTTGACCCCAAAGTCTATCCAAGCACCTTCTGGACTGACTGCCTGACTGGAAGAGCTCTGCTGCCCCCTGGTGGCCACAGTTCACAGGTCACATCCATGCACACCAGCGGGGCTCCTGGTACCATCCATTTTCTGCCAGCTGTATTGTCCTCCGTGAGATGAGCTGTATCCATTTCACAGATGAGGAAACAGGCCGTATAACTTCAGTAGTCACCAGTTAGAAAACACATGGGCAAGCCTGGGTGAATAGACTGCTCAGGACGCCAGGCTCCATGACGTTGTTGGGACTAGAATCCCACTCTTTCCTTAGCCCTACGCAGAGTATTTAGTATGTGTGAAACAACTCTTCCTTCTTAGAAATTATGTCCTGATAAAGGAAGCCTAGAATCCCATGAGATAAAAGCTCTGTGGTGAGCACTTTGGGAGGGGACAAAGTGGGTTTGAGTTCAACTTGGGAGGGTGGTGGTGCTGGGAATGACTGAGGCTTGAACTCAGAGCCTTGCGCTCTCATTTTTCTGTGTTGCTCAAAGACACCACTTTACCACTCAAGCCACATCTCCACGTTCAACTTTCTGCTGCTTAACTGCAGATAGGTCTCGCAGACTTTTACGCTCAGGCTGGCTTCAAACCGTGAGACTCAGATCTTAGCCTCCTGGGAAGCTAGGATTACAGGTGTGAGCCACCAGCACCTAGCTGGACTCAGGTTTGCTAACACTGGGCACATTTCATAGTAACTACCCAAGATGGCCTTTTTCTTCTTCCTTCAGTTCTACATCTCCCTAAAGCTCTGCACCTGCCCCTCCTCCTTCAGGATATCTTCCCTGAACACCCAGCCTTCCCCAACCTCTTCCTACTCTGAGTCTATAAACCTGGTTCTCCACAGTCCTCATCTCCTGCTGATGTCTTTGCCCCCAGTGGGCTAGGAAATGATATAACAGATGCCCACTTGCAGCCAGCAAGTGGGCAGCAGACTGCCGTCAGTCAGTATTCTCCCTGTGACCTTTATCTGAGCAATATGTAGCCAATGCCAGCACACTTGAGGCCCATGATGGAGGCTTGGGGAGACTGTGGCACAAAGCAGAACTTCCTGTCCTCCTAGAGTGTGAAGACACCTGTGGACACAGCACAAGCCTGGCCAGACCTACTGATCTGCTGAAGCACAGTCCTGGGCATGTAACTCTTCTCCCACTTCCCCCATATGAGCAAAGTCCTCACCTGCTTCCCTCCCCCTGCCCATTACCCCTGTGCCTGCCCTGCGCACTCCCTCCGCAGCTCGGCAGTCTGATGTGCCATTCTGCCCTTGCCTGTGTCTCCTGAGCTGCACATGTGCACAGTGCACGCTCCCTGCAGTCTGTGTGCGCTGGGACACACAAGGCTCTGTGTCTTCCTTCTCTCCAGCAGCCAAGTCCAGCTCTTGGAGGTGGGTAGACTCGCAAACACACATAGCAATGCACACACTTTGCATCTAGCAGGTGTCCCTCAAACAAATGGCCCACGGGCCCATCCGCGGTACTCAGGGGTGAGATCACACAAACCACACACTTGTCATCTTGTAAGTCCTTTATTCCCAGAGTTGGACATAAATGATTCACCAAGCTAGCACATACCACTTTAACCAAGAAATCCTTTCTCTTCCCTGGGGTGTTAGAAACTTCCTCATGCCCCACACCAAGTTACAGCCCCTTTCACTCCACTTCGGGGAGCCAGGGCACCTTTGTGAATCCTTCTTCAACTCTAGGAAGTCCTGTTTGGTAGTTAGGCAAATGTTCTAGCAAGCTTGTATGTGACACCTCGCCAGTGAACTAAATGAGACACAGTGAAGTGGTTGTAGGCATAGAGGGCAAAAAGGCACACTAAAGTCTGGGGGAGATGCAGGCCGTTCCCCAGCTTCTCCACACTTCTTCTCCCTCCTCAACGACTTCCTCTCCACCCCTGGCCCAGGAGAAGCCACGACCACGAGCCACTGGGAACATCCCTATCTCCCTTTCATCCCAAGCAGGTTGGCTTTTTGTTGACATTTGTTTTTGTTTTTTTCCCTGAGGCCTACAAGAACACCCAATGTTGTTCAGGTCCCTTTTAATGGCACTTAATAAATATACATTCTAGGCCCTGACGCAACAAGCTGTCCTATTTGAAATAGCTAGAACAAAGCTCAGATGAGGTTTAGCCTCGTGACCCATAGCCCATCTCGAAGCCCACCCATGGGCAAGGTGGGCACAGGTCCTACGCTGGAGGGCAGGCTAGTGCCCAGAGTAATTCCATCAGCCCCCTCTGGAAACACAGCTCCTCCTGGCTTGTAACAGTTTAAAGCAGCAAGTGGTCATGTATGGCCCTGGGGAGTGCCAGCAGCACCTGGGGAGCCCACGTGCGGGTTTCTTCTCTGTCATTGGCTGCCCCATGCTTTCTGTTCCTATTGGAAATCTGACTGGACAGAAATCGGATCAAGAGCATCTTGTTCCAGGTGCTGGTGGCTCATTCCTGCCATTCTAGCTACTCAGGAGGCTGAGATCTGAGGATCATGGTTCAAAGCCAGCTGAGGCAGGAAAGTCTATGAGACTTTTCATTCCAGTTAACCAGCAAAAAGCCACAAGTAAAGGTGTGATTCAAATGGAAGAGTGCTACTAGCCTTGAGCAAAAAAAAAGTCAAGATCTGAGGATCGCAGTTCAAAGGCAGCGCAGACAAGAAAGTCTGCGAGAGTCTTATCTCTAAGTAACCACCCAAAACCCAGAAGTAGAGGTGTAGTTCATGTGGTAGAGTGCTAGCACTGAGCAAAAAAAGAAAAGCTCAGGGACAGTGCCCAGGCCCAGAGTTCAAGCCCTAGGACCGGCACACACATAAAGAAGAGCATCTTGTGAAGTAAGTTTGGGGTTGATTCATGCTTAATTTCCCAGAGCTCTGCAACATGGGCAAGTGCAAATTTCTCAGGAGCCCTTCAGAAGCCTGAGCCGACAGTGCGTGGCACCCCAGTTCTAACAGAGATGTTCTTGGAAATCAGTCCAAACTGCTACCCTCCTAAGGTCACTATGTGGGGACATGGAGGGGGGGGCGCTTTCCTCTCTGACCACTGATCCAGCTCCCTGACATCACCCCCTCCACCCCCCCTCCATGGGCCCCTCTTCCCGGAATAGGAACTCATTGAGAGGCTTCAATTTCCAGGTTCCAGGAAGAACAGCCCACTCCCTGAGTTCATGAGATGGACAACCTAGACTGAACTACAGTCATGTGCTGCGTGGCTGTCAGCAGTGGCCAGTATGTGAGCTGGAAGTCGTGTGAAAGCTATGATCTCGAGTCACTATGGCCTTGCTGCCTTACACAAGTCCCCTCCGTGGTGTCCAGTGACAACATTTCCTACGGGAAGGAACTGAGGCAGGCTCTGGATTCACAGGCAGGGGTGCTGTACAGATGGACCAGGTCTGCTCCCGTGGGTGTGGGCAGGTGGTAGCCGCATGTCTGCATCCTCTGCAGCCCCACATTTGTGGAGACCAGCGGGTTCACATGGTAGCTTCCTGCCGTCCTCACTGTGGCCCGGGAATGGGTTAGGTCGCTCTGGATGGGATTCTGGACCGTGGCCAACCCCTGAGACGCCCACGGCCAACACACTGCATCCTGTCTGCCTTCAGGCCACCAGCAACAGCCCTGGCTGTACCACCCAGGAGAGGAAATCAAGTAAAAGAAACCATTCTCTCCCCTCCCCAAGCACCTGGCCAGGGGGCGCCTCCCTCACAGAGTTTTGGTCATGACTGGTGTGGTCCTTTGTCTCTTGGTCCAGAAGAAAACAGCAGCAGCTGTGATTGCTACCAAGGGCTCCTGCACCCCATGAGTACACCATCAGATCCCCTGAGCCACCTCATGTCCGCGCTGGCGTACCCCAGCCTGTCTGCATCTCCTGGGGAAGACGCTATCCAGGGACAAAAGCTGGCTGGCTGGGGGGGGGGGGGGGAGGGGGCGGCCATGACAGCTCCTACTTCCGCCAACTGTCTGGACAGACAGTTCTGGAATCGCCCAGCATTCTCTTCCGGTGATCACGAGACAGGGTGTGCCTGGGTGACAGGGACCCCCTGCGAAGGCACAAGGCCTGTCCATCCCACACCAGGGGCCAGCCTGCTGGGCGTCCAATGGCCATTCTCCAGAGCCCAGTCAGCTCTTCTAGCTGGCCACCTGCTGCCAGCCCCATGCCCTCCTTGCTTCCTCCTCTCCACGCCCACCCCCAGGGCCCTGCCTCTCAGCCCCTCCCATCCTCAGCCACATGGACTGGGCACCCTAACAGGGTAGACTCCAGCCCCATGGAGCTGGGCTGGGGGCCGTGGCCAGGAAGCCAGAAGGCACATATCCCCTCTGCCCGTCCACCTCCACCAGGCTCCATTCCAGGTTCCCCTTCTTGTCCTGGGCCTCCAGGACTGTCACCGGCTGGCCGGCCCGCAAACTCACTTCATGGCTGCTTCTGGCCACAAAAGGGTACACTGCCACCACCTGGACAGAACACGAGGGGGGCGACAGGAAGAGGGTCAGGGTGGCTGAGGACGCTAGCCTCTTCCCACCTGGCTCTGGCCCCCCTCCCCGCCCCCCTCCCAAACACCCCCTGTGTCCCTAATACCACAGCTAGCCATTGCTGTGTGACTGGCGCTGCTCTAGCACTTTTCTCGGGTTTGGTTTTTCACAATTATATCCTTCTATTTGCTCTTTTCTTATCCTTCCCCTGCCCTGATGATGCAATTGGGGCTCACACACCTAGGGAGTCAGATTCTTGCTCCCCCAGAGCCGGCGGGGGAATCTCAGATCTGCCCAAGCCAACTTCCCAGCTTTGAAGGAGGAATGTTGGCGGAATAGTATTCATCCATAAAAAGGAACTGGGATTTGGGTGAGTTGGGCCACATAGTCCAAGCTGGGTATGGTCACTGACCTTCCTCCTTCCTCTAGAGAGCTGGGGTGATCAGACCCCCTAGCTGAACATCTGGCTGCACAGAAGGGTTTTGGCCCAAGAGCCAAAGAATGGATGTGGCAAGAGCTACCCAACTTCCTCAAGTATAAACTCAGTGGTTTGCATACATATACACATACATATACATATACATATACATATACATATACATACACATATACATATACATATACATACACATATACATATACATATACATACACATATACATATACATATACATACACATATACATATACATATACATACACATATACATATACATATACATACACATATACATATACATATACATACACATATACATATACATATACATACACATATACATATACATATACATACACATATACATATACATATTGAGGTGTGTGCATCTGTCATCACTGCCCAATTTCAGAGCCTTTTCCTCATTCCCACAAAGAAACCCCCACACTGGTTAGCAGTCACTACACTTCCCTCTCCTCAGCCCCTGTGAACACAAGCCCTGTCTCTCTCCATGGATTTACCTATTCTGGACAGTCAAATAAATAAAATCCTGTGGTGCATGGTCTTTTGTGTTTGCCTTCTTTCCATGTTTAGGGCTCATCCATGTTGTAGGTATTCAGCCGTAGCTCATCCCTTTTTTAGAGCTGAATAATATTCCACTACATGGATATATCACACTTTGTTTATCATACTGAAGAACATTTGGGTGGTTTTTGTTTGTTTGGGTAGTAATGGAGTTTGAACTCGGGACTGTGAGTTAACAAGGCAAGTGCTCTACCACTTGAGCCACATAACCAGTGCTAGGTTATTTCTTATTAATAATGTTATCTTGAACATATACATATACACATGTATGTTTTATATATATATGTATAAATATACATATATATATACATATATATATGTTTCTTGTTGTCTTTGAGAGAAAGAAACGTAGATACCCTCACTGAGGCCACAGGGCTGGGCTGACCTGTCCACGCTGGCCTCACCAGCAATATCCTGCCCCTCCCTCTTCCCCCACCCATTACCTTCATTCAGTTCCTCCCACATTCCCATTCTCTCCTCTCACAGGGCCCCTGCAATGCTGTGCATGGTTTCTAGAGAGCTGTACCCCAGTATAACCCCTTTATCTAGTAAATTCCTGCTTAGCTTTCCTCTCTGAGAGAAAAGATCGCTCTCTCCACACTTCAGGCCCTGGCACTTACCCCTTGAGAAGCTTAAAACTTCAGTTACGGTGTGATTG
>NW_027205195.1:0-16904 GCF_024711535.1 Dipodomys merriami
ATAAGCTCCCAAGTTTTTATATCTAAAAAGTAATGATTCTTATTGAATATAATCAAACATATTCTGAGTTCAAATTTCCACTTCCTTAAGAAGTTTAAAACCTTAAGTTATGAAAATTTCAGTTTAAGCCAACTCAGTGGCATGTATCTATGCTCCAGCACTGCAGAAGCTGAGGTGGGAGAATGACTTGAGTTCAGGAGTTTGAAACTAGCCGGGAAAGTAAGAAATCCCATCACCAAAGAGGCGGGGAAACCTGGATTATTTTGGATGTGATAAGTTAAAACTTTTCATAAGAATCAGAACCTAGAGGGAATATATGAGAAAAGCTGAGAAGACTATGGCATTTGGAATAAATTGGGGAAAAAAATCAGAATCCGAACTATGCATGGTGTCTATAATCACAGCATATCCAAGGATACGGCAGGAATATCTCAAGCTTAAGGCTATCCTTGTCTCAAAAAAGAGACTCTGCCTCAAAAAAAAAAATCCAGATCTGCAATTAAGCTATACATTTCCTAAATCATCAAGCCCTTTAAAAAATTTTTATTGAGGGCTGGGAAGGTGGCTCAGTGGTAGAGCGCTTGCCTTGCATGCATGAGGCCTTGGGTTCAATTCCTCAGCACCACATAAGCAGAAAAAGCCAGAAGTGGAGCTATGGCTTGAGTGGTAGAGCACTAGCTTTGAGCTGAAGAGGTGAGGGACAGCACCCAGGCCTAGAGTTCAGGCTCCATGACTGGCCAAAACAAAAAATAAAACAAAACAAAAAATAAAAATTCCAAAAATAATTTTTTTATTGAATTCAGCAGGGCATTTGGCCTAGAGAATCCCTCACAGTCTAGATTGTGCCAATTATAGCTGCTCTCTCTTTTCTCCTTCAGATTCCAATAAATTGCTGATTATAACCAAAGGCTCCTTTAGGTTCAGGTTCACTGTTTTTTGCAACACTACATGTGTAGTGATGTGTTCTTCCAGCAGGAAGTGCTTTGTGCGTGGTAGTCTATTATGACCAACACCTAGGTCCCATAATACTTATATGGTTATAAGAGAGATAGTCTAGTATCATCAGTCCTTAAAGAGAAAACACCATTCACCATTTCCTATTTGTATCTAGTTGTATGGTTCATCTACCAGTTTTCCAAATAAGTTTTTTTGTTTGGTTAGGGTTTTTTGTTGGTTGTAGGGCCTGGATTCTGGTCCTGGCCACTGTCCCTCAGCTCTTCATCTCAAGGCTAGCGCTCTACCACTTGAGCTACAGCGCCACTTCCAACTTCTCCTGCTTATGTGGTGCTGAGGAATCGAACCCAGGGCCTCATGCAGGCAAGGCAAGCACTCTACGACTGAGCCACCTTCCCAGCCAAGTTTTCTTCCTAGCATCCTCCAACATTTTCTTTTAGATTTAAATATACTTGATGTGTTTTACTGAATCCCTTGCAGTTTTTATCCTTATTGATGCTGGAATCATCCAGTCTCCAGCCCAGGAGAGGCTTTCAGGTTGGCTCCCAAATCCTTCTGGCACAACCCCCGGCATCTTTGAAAGCTTCCATCTCTAATCTGACAAGATCTTCCAGGTTCACGTCATATAATTTTTGTTCAGTAATGACTCAATGAATTTTTCCCTCAAGGACTTCTGTTTTTGTTTTCTAATAGGAAATAGTTATTGAGATCATGATCTAGAAGGTATAGGTGTGGCCATTGTTTCTTTCCATAGAAAGAGCCAAGAGATGCATTCTGAATTTGCACTAAGATTTCCAAACAAAATTTGGGCTGTAGGGTTTTTACTTGTTGTTGATGATGATGGTTTTTGTTTCTGTACCTATACTGAGGCTTCAACTCAAGGCTTTGGGCACTGTCCCTTAGCTTTAGTTTTTACTCAGGGCTAGTGCTCTACCATTTGAGTCACAACTCAAGTTGTGGTGGTTAACTGGAGATTGGAGTCTCAGACTTTTCCTCCTCAGCTGGTTTCAAATAGCCATCCTAAGATGTTAGCCTCTTGAGTAGCTAGGACTACAGGGTACTTGTGCTTTTCTGTCTTCTATACATATCTGTATTCTCTCACAACAGGAATTCTGGATTTCATTGCCTCTGGTAACAACAGATTTATTGCTTTAGCATTCTACCGTACCCAATGATCACAGCACAATTCTGCTACCAAAAATATGATAATTTGGTTTGTAAAAGTGTATTGTGGTAGAGAACCTACCTAGTAAGTATGAAGTCTTGAGTTCAAGCTCTAGTTCTGCTTTAACTTAAAAAAAAAAAAAGGAAAGCTGAGCCCAGCGCTGGTGGCTCACGCCTATAATCCTAGTTACTCAGGAGGATGAGATCTGAAGATTACAGTTGGAAGCCAGCCTGGACAGGAGAGTCCAAGCAACAGGAAGTAGTGCTGGGGCTCAAACTGGTAGAGCGCTAGCCTTGAGCAAAAGAGCTCAGGGGTAACACCCAGGCCCCCACGATCGGCAGAAAGAAAAAAAAGTAAGCGTATGCATGTATTTTTTAAAGTATGGTTGCATATGCTATATGCTCTTTTGGACTTTGATTTTTTTTCACACTATAGCTTGGAGATAACTCCATGATTGTATTTACAGATAGTCTTCATGTCTTTTTGTGTAGATAATGTGTAGAACTGTGACTGAGGTTTGATTTACCACGTGCCATGCACTGTGCAAAGTAGTTTACACAGATTATCCCATTTAATCCTCAGAACCAAGTGAGGTCAGAATTGTTATAATTGCCATTTGACTAACAGGAAATTGAAAGCTAATTAATTTGTCCAAAGTCACTGAACTGAAAAGCAGTGAATAATCTTTTAAGACAGAAGAAATGAATATAAATTTTATTTCTTCATTTTTCAAATACTTCTTTATCTCCAGTTAAGACATACATCTAGGAATATAATTTACACTAGTAAATTAATAGACATCAGTGTCTCAGATATTCTGTCTGTTCACAGAGCTTCATGGAGAAATTTCCATGGATGCAGATGGCTTATCAAGCAGGAACAAATTTTAAATAGACACATAAAGTAATTTAAAACATTTTTGTCAGGCATGGGGCTTGAACTCAGGCCTAGGTCCTTTCCCTGGGCTCTTTTGCTCAAGGCTAGTGCTCTACCACTTTGAGCCAAAGCACCACATCCAGTTTTCTGGTAGTTAAGTAGAGATAAGAGACCCATAGACTTTCCTATCTGGTCTGGCTTTGAACCAAGATCCTCAGATCTCAGGCTCCTGAGTAGCTAGGATTACAGGCATGAGCCACCAGCACCCAGCTTGAAACTATTTTTTAAAAGCTATTGTAGTATGGGGTGGCTATATAAAGTATGAGAATGATAGGGTAACAGATTAAATGAGAAATCAAAGCCAGGCAAGTCAGGTGTGGTAGCACACACCTGTAATCTCAGCACTTGGGAACTTGAAGCAGGAGGATATCAAGTTTGAGGCTAACTTGGGCTAAATAGTGGAATTCTGTCTCCAAAAGAACAAGAAATAAGGAACAAGAAAGAAAAACCAAAGCAGGCATCATGTCATACAAGTCATCTCAGGATTATACATTTTTTTTCCATTGCTGTTGTTTTGTTTTCTTTCTTTTTTTAAACAGCAATTCTGTCATAAATGGTGACTGGCTCTTACTCCAGGGCAATATGGAACAGTTCTAGAAAGAAGGAATGGCTAGTGTGCTGGAATGAGGCATTTATCACAGGCCTTATATGCTTTGTATTCAATCACTTACATGCTTATTTTCTCCTTTGACTGTTAACAATTTTAGTCAAGACTAGCACACTCATTCCTGTATGCCTCCCCATCTTAGCGAATGGACGAGGTAGGCACCGACCCGACGAAGCTACTCAGACTCTGGTTGGAATTTGCTGGCAACTGACCTCATCCACTACCCTTTCTTATCACAACTCAGTTTTCAGGCCAGCAACTGAGGAGTTATCCTATTCTCTCCTTTTACCTCCGCTTCCCTACCCCATCATGCCATACTTCAACAAATCAGACAAATTTCCCATCTGGGACTGCAGGTATGGCTCAAGCAGATCAGGCCCTGAGTTCAGCCCTAGTTCTGCCAAGAAATGAAAAAACAAACAAGGCAGTTTCTCTTTCCCTCTCTGTGCCAATACTGGGGCTTAAACTCAAGGCCTGGGCACTGTCCCTGAGCTTTTTTTTTTTTTTGCTGAAGGCTACAATTTGAGCCAGGACTCAACTTCTGGCTTTTTAGTGGTTAACTGGAAGTAAGAGTCTCCCTGGAGAAATAAAGGACAGCTGGGTGCAGCAAGGACACCTGTAATAGTCCCAGCACTCAGGAGGAGAAGGACGGTCACAAAAAGGGAAAGGTACTGCTCATCCTTAAACTATGGTTTCTCCACTTCAGACACACCTTCCATGGGGTGGGAACCCCACAAACCACATTTCTTCCTTGCCAACATTGCTTCTGGTGAGGGAGGTGACAGGATTCGTGGGAGAAGGGCTTTCTCCTTCCTGTCTGCTTCCTGCTCATGTCACCATGACCTTAACAACACTGCTGCTCTTCGACAGAACCCATCGTTGTCACAGCAGCAGATTTCAATTGAGTTTTCTACCTGTCACTGATCTGGCCTAGTCATGTGAGCAGAGGCCTGTGTTAGCTCTGTAGACCAGAGAAAAGCCCCACATTGAAGCAGTTCCAGCTCTGCTGTTCCCTCACCATGGGGATGCCTTGACTTCCCTCAAGGGCTGGTTCTCTTTTGGCCTTTTCAGTTCTTCAGTGTGTAGATAGCCATTCTTTATGTCAAATCCTGAGTTAAAATAATTGGTTTCTTGGAAGGAAAAAGGGGGAGCAAATGCAGTCATTGTATTTGTTAGGAAGTAGTTTCAGTCCTGGCTTTCGGGACCAAATATAAGGAAATAGTTAGCTCTGGGTTTTGAGTTCCAGGTTTCAGCACCAAATGTTAGGAAATATTAAGGGCAGAAAGAAACTCATAGGCCAACAGGTCTAGTGGATTCACCCTGAGAAGGGCAACCATTCTTCAGTCCAGCTAGAGAAGAAACGGCACAATTCCCTTACAATTAATGTCTCTTTTTGTTAGGCACAGAGAGTAAAGTCAGGGGGATCAGGGGTCTGGGGGAGTTTGTCATGGGGGGGACAGGATGGGAACAAAGGAAGGAGCTCTGAGCAGAGATGGAGAGGAGACGCAATCTCATCTTGAGTTCCAGGAAAGGGGGCTTCAGCAGCATCTTGTCAACACAGTATGACCCTAAATTCACAGGTTATCTCTTGTACAGCCACAGGGCATGCGTGGGGAGGGAGGGAGAGAGGATGGGAAGATGAGTCAGTAAAATCTGAAGCAAGGGCAGCTCTGGCATTTTTCAAGATGTGGATGTCAAGCAGGGAGATGAGTGTTTCTAGTTCATGTCATTTTCTGTCAGTACTCAATGCTCATTATGAAAAAAATAATTTCAGGGTAGGGATGGGAGGGGGAATAATGGAGGGGAACATCGAAGGGGTGATATTGATCAGGGTGTATTGTACTTCTAACTTGACTTATGGAACTGTGAACTTTTTTTTTTTTTTTGGGGGGGGGGGGTCCGGTCGTGGGGCCTGAACTCTGAGCCTGGGCACTGTCCCTCAGCTCTTCAGCTCAAGGCTAGTGCTCTACCACTTGAGCCACAGCACCACTTCCGGCTTTTTTTCTTTTTGCTTATGTGATGCTAAGGAATCGAACCCAGGTCCTCATGCATGCAAGGCAAGCGCTCTACCACTGAGCCACCTTCCCAGCCCTGGAACTGTGAACTTCTTTATACAAGTACTTAACAATAATTTTTTTTTTGGTCGGTCATGGGGCCTGAACTCTGGGCCTGGGTGCTGTCTCTCAGCTCTTCAGCTGTACACTAGCGCTCTACCACTTGAGCCTCAGCCCCACTTCCGCCTTTTTCTGCTTATGTGGTGCTGAGGAATCGAACCTAGGGCCTCATGCATGCAAGGCAACCACTCTACCACTGAGCCACCTCCCCAGCCCCTAATAATAAATTAAAAAAATAATTGATTTCTGTCTCCTTACATTCTTAGTGGACGGAGTGGGATAGGGTCCACCTTTTCTCAGGCTAAGTGGAAAGGGTATTACAATTTTGTAGGAAACTGTGCATGCAGACTGAATTTGAACACCTGTACAAACCAACATAGCATTTAATCCAGTAAACTGAACTTAGCTGGCTGCAGTGAACTGATTAGGCTGTAAGCAATGAACTAGCTAAGCTGTAACCTCTGACTGGCTCTCTAGGTTATAGCCAATTAAAGATGTCCTCAGTGTCTCACTTTCATTTGTCTACAGATGTTGTCTGTTTTTGGTAGAAATTCTTAAAATCTGCTCTAGGTGTCAGAAAGGGCCCAATTTGTGAACTGTGTTTTGGCTCAAATAAATTACAAGCCAAGCACTAGTGGCTCACAATGCCTTTAATCCTAGCTACTTAGGAGGCTGAGATCTGAGGATCATGGTTTGAAGCCAGCCTGAGCAGAAAAGCTCCCATGAGACTTTTATCTCCAATTAACCCCTCAAATACTGGAAGTGGTGTTATGATTCAAAGTGGTAGTATGGTACCCTTGAGCAAAAAAGAGCTTAGGAATGGCACCTAGGCCCTGAGTTTAAGCCCTATGGCCATCAAAAATAATGAATAAGCTCTACAAATTTTAACTGGTTTCAGAATTACTTTATTTCTAAGATGTGGATTTGCTGTTGGAGCCTGTTCCTCAGCCTTGCACCCTAGTTAGAATTTGCTTTAGAAGGGGTTCACCCAGAGCCCCTGGGGAACTATCAAGATCTATAGTTCTGGGGATGGGGGGAAGCAGATGGGAATCCTGCCCTTACTCAGGAAATGCAGAGGCAAGGGTTAGGCTCATGAGTGACATCGAGAGCAGGGAAGAGTGGCTTTCACTTGTTCAGGATAGGCTCCAGGTTCATGGGGAATCAGATGAGTGTGCCACAGACCCAATTCAAGCCACATCTAGAAAGGTCAGGTGGTAGAAATATAAATAATGGAGTTGTCTTAGCCAACTACCAATAAGACCATCTAGAGAAGCAATGAAATCTTGGTTGAGAACAGGCTGAACTGCTTAGATATGTGGAGAAAGCACAGAAACAGCCGGACTACAAGTCAAAGGGTCTCAGGAGGAATCAGCAGGGAGCTCAAAAGAGAACATTATGAGAAAATCAACTTTTAACATCTCCAAGCCTGGAGGAACAGGAAGCCATCTTACTAAGGCGCCATCAGGTAAAAATGCTCCTGGACCTCTCCCATCTCCCAGCCTACAGCCCTGAGAGGTCCGAAAGCCAAGTTAAAAGTTGGGGTGGAGCTGGATCAAAAAGAAATTACACTTTCCTCACCCCACCGCTCATAGCAGGCCCTTGAACAAGGGAGATGTAAACTCATGTTTGGACTTCTGGTTACTTAGGATTGACCTATGAGAGGATAAATTGAGTCTCTGATTTAAAGTAATGCATTTTGTTTTTGTTATTGTTATTTGTTGCCAGTCCTAGGCCTTGAACTCTGGGCCTGGGCACTGTCCCTAAACTCCTTTCACTCAAGGTTAGCACTCTGACACTTGAGTTACAGCATCACTTCCAGATTTCTGGTGGTTAATTGGAGATAAGAGTCTCAAGGGACTCCTGTGCTGGCTTTAAAATGTGATCCTCAGATCTCAGGATTATAGGCATGAGCCACCAGGACCTGGCTTAAACAGTGTATTCTCACCAGCAGAAACCTGTGTGGAAATGTTATATGGAGAGAGAGGGAGAGGGAGGGAGGGAGAGAGAGAGAGAGAGAGAGAGAGAGAGAGAGAGAGAGAGAGAGAGAGAGAGAGAGAGAGAGAGAGAGAGAGAGAGAGAGAGAGAGAGAGAGAGGAGAGAGAGAGAGAGAGTGTGTGTGTGTGCTGGTCCTGGGGCTTGACTCAGGGCCTGGGCACTACAGCTGAGCTTTTATGCTCAAGGCCAGCACTCTACCACTTGAGGCACAGCTCCACTTCTGGCTTTTTGGTGGTAAATTAGAGATAAGAGTCTCATGAACTTTACTGCCTGGGCTAACTTCGAATTGTCATCTTTAGATCTCCGCCTCCTGAATAGCTAATGATGAGCTCTTTTTACTTAAAAGTAATTTTTAAAAAATGAGGTTTACTGAGTTTAATGTTGATAAAGGAGAGCTACTAACTTTTCCTCCCACAAGGGATAAGATTTTAAAAACTAAAAGTTGCTAGCAGTACTCACTTTAAACCTCAACACTTGGGAGCCTGAGGCAAGAGAATCATGAGTTCAAAGCCAGACTGAACTGCATATGTACGTTTGTGCCAATAAACTGGCATTGTAGCTCAAGTGGCAGAGCACCAGCCTAACAAGTGTGAGGTCCCTTATTTTGCAGATAAACAAAACACTCCCAAGCTAATCACCAGTCTAAGTAGCTCTCTAAGGACTCCATCTTGTGGTCATACTAGAAAACTGCATCAGTGTCCTCCATGGTCCTACCACCAAGGACAGCAGGAGCACTGGCTTTCCTTATAAATTATAAACCTTTAAAAAAAAAAAAAAGGAGGTCCAGCTTATGAAGAGCACATCCTGGATAACCTCTTGGCCTTTGTGCGGGACATCCAGGCAAAAACCCATAAAAGCTGGGCACTGGTGGCTCACACCTGTAATCCAAGCTTACTCAGGAGGCTGAGATCTGAGGATCATGGTTCAAAGCCAGCCTGGGCAGGAACGTCCATGAGACTCTTATCTCCAATAAACCACTCAGAAAACTGGAAGTGGTGCTGTGGCTCAAGTGGTAGAACGCTGCTTGTACATGATAGGACTTGTTCTTTCATTTTTCTTGTTGTTTGTGGCCTTTTAGTCAGTCTACCATGGGGCTTAGAACCTTTGCTTGACAAAGAAAATTCAGGTGTGTGTGTGTGTGTTTGGTATTTTTAGTGTCAGAGAAGACATTAAGAAGCTTAAAATAGGGCTGGGAAGGTGGCTCAGTGGTAGAGTGCTTGCCTTGCATGCATGAGGCCCTGGGTTCGATTCCTCAGCATTACATAAGCAAAAAGAAAAAAAGCCAGAAGTGGTGCTGTGGCTCAAGTGGTAGAGCACTAGCCTTGAGCTGAAGAGCTAAGGGACAGTGCGCAGGCCCAGAGTTCAGGCCCCATGACCAGAACCAAAAAAAAAAAAAAAAAGAAGAAGCTTAAAATATAAAAAAGACAAAACACGCCCTAGCTTTTCTCTATAATCACAGCAGAAATTGGGAAAATTATTGTTTAAGGCCAGAGGGTCCAAAAGTTAGTAAGATCCCCATCTCAATCAACAAGCTTATTTTTGGCAGTAAATTAGAGATAAGAGCCTCATGGACTTTCCTACCTGGACTGGACTGGCTTTGAACCACAATCCTCAGATCTCAGCCTCCTGAGTAGCTAGGATTACAGGTATGAGCCACTGGCACCCGACTAGGTTTTCGTCCGTTTGTATCTTTTTGGTGCCAGTCCTGAGGCTTAAACTCAGAGTCTGAGCTTGCTAGGCAAGAGGACAGTTACTTAAGTCTTTGTTTTTTCTTTTTTCAGATAGGGTCTTCTATTTTTGCCAGAGGCTGGCCTCAGATCTCCATCCTTCTTCCTAAGGCCTCCCACATAGGTGGAATGACAGGTGTGAGCAACCATATGAGCTTGTTGGTTGAGATGGGGATCTTGCTAACTTTTGGACCCTCTGGCCTTAAACAATCATTTTCCCAATCTCTGCTGTGATTATAGAGAAAAGCTACACTTCTAGGGCGTTTTTTGTCTTTTTCATATTTTAAGCTTCTTAATGTCTTCTCTGCCACTAAAAACACCAAACACACATACACCCCTGGATTTTCTTTGTCAAGCAAAGGTTCTAAGCCCCATGGTAGACTGATTAAAAGGCCACAAACAACAAGAAAAATAAAAGAACAAGTCCTATCATGTACAACCAGCAAGAGTTTTATCATTTACCTGAGAAAATAAATTTGGTTTTCAAATTTTCAATTTTTGTTTTCTTTCCCCACATAGAGAAACAAAGTTTCCCCTAAGCAATCCAGAGACAGCTAGCCAGGAATGAAATTCTGAGAGTGTCACATTAAGAAAAAATTGTCTCCCCCACAGTATAACCCCTGCTTTCACTATATTTGATGTCAGTATAACTTGTGGAGGAGAGGGGGAAAAACCAGTTGTTTAAGGATACAGGTGGACCTGATGCAACAATGAGAAGTACAAATTGTCATGTCCAAAATGAGCTTTACAACATCAGTTCGGGGGGGGGGGGGGAAGGGGGGGAAGGAGAAGGATTGGGATTGGGGGGGAGGGGGAAGGCTGGGAAGGGATGTGAAGGTTAAACCAAAGGAGGAGGCTGCAATGCTTGGTAAGAAATGTACTCATTATCCTGCCCATGTTATTGTAACCCCTCTGTACAGTATGTTCACAAATAAAATAAAATAATTAAAAAAATTGTCATCAGATACCATGCCTTCATGGTCAAACAACTCTGTTATTTATTAGAGGCTTGGCCATAAAGCCTGACAGTGGATCTGAACACTTGCCTCCTTTAAGAGGAAAGGGAGATAACAGACATGGAAACATGAGGGGCTGGGAAGGTGGCTCAGTGGTAGAGCACTTGCCTTGCATGCCTGAGGCCCTGGGTTCGATCCCTCAGCACCACATAAGCACAAAAAGAAAAAAGCCGGAAGTGGTGCTGTGGCTCAAGTGGTAGAGTGCTAGCCTTGAGCTGAATAGCTGAGGGACAGCGCCCAGGCCCAGAGTTCAGGCCCACGACCGTACCCCCCCAAAAAAGAAATGAAAACATGAATTTACAAGTTTGGACCAAAAAAATTTTTAAATGAGGAGAAAGAAATTCTCAATCTGTCTCTGTGTTGCTCCTAGCAGTGTCACAACTTAGAGAAAGGAACAAAAGCCTGGCAGTGCACAGATGGGCATAGTCTTTCTCCTGGGAGAAGAGTCTTTCTCTGGTCCCAGAGCTCCTGCAGGTGGCATCAAGTCCCTAGGCCCCCTGTTGCAGGAAATCCACCTTCTACATCTTATGAAAACAATCCCATTATGGAATAAATCTTTAAATCAGTATTTCAACTTAATTTCAACTGCCAAACAAGAGCATTTCTAGCTGGGTGCTGGTGGCTCATGCTTGTAATCCTAGCTACTCAGGAGCTACTCAGGTAGGACATCTGAGGATCACAGTTCGAAGCCAGCCTGGGTAGGGAAAAATCTGGGAGATTCTTATCGCCAATGAACTATCAACAAGCCAGAAGTGGAGCTGAAGTTCACGTGGTAGAGTGCTAGCCTTGAACAAAAAAGCTCATGGAAAGTTTCTAGTCCTAAGTTCAAGCCCCAAGACCAGCACGTGTGTGTGCACACACACACACACACACACACACACACACACACACACACACACACACAAAGCACTTCTACCTCAGTCTGTCCTTGGGAGGATTCCTAGAAGATCTTGCTGTTATATAGGTCATAAATGATTACTTCCCAGACTAATTGATCTGGTTCCCTCAGCTCTTACACTAGATCCTGGGAATCCTCACAGCAGTTTCTAAGACATGGCCACCTTGGAGGTATTGTCAGAAAGCAAGTATCAGGCCCCAGCTGATGCAGAACTCTGCGCCCAAGGCCCTCCCCTAGTATGAAGACATACATTAGCACAGGTCCGGTCCACCAATGCCTGCCTAGGCTTTCCTACTCTTTCCAAACGGACAAAGGTAACTGAAGGGGATTAGGCTTTTGCAGACAAAGCAAGAAAGCAAGGTGTTTTGCAGAATACTTCTACTTTCAGCCTGCCACATAACTCCCCTGAAATAATAAAACTAGCTTGCTAGCTGCTGGAGGAAGGGAAAAGGGGAATGGTCTTTTGTTTTTGTTAGAGAGATGGGAGATCCCATATCTTTAGCTCAAAATGTTGCCCTAACTCGGTAAGTTTACTCAACAATGTCTTAAAATGTGAATGTTAGCCCATCAGCTGCACTACACATTGATGAAAGTGAACTAAGCAACTCAAGGGCAGCGATGGGAAGGAGGGAATAATTGGAAAAAAGGGAACAGTTTACACTAAGCAAAAGGGAAGAAATATACATATCACCCAATTTGGCAAAAAATTGTGTATTGTCAAAGTTTGTAGAGTTCATAGCTTTATAGACTGTGATAATGACAATTCACCTAGTGAAGGTTCAAATGTGTGTGTGAGACCAGGTAAGTATCACTATCTCACAATACTGTGAAATTTATGTAATCATTTAATCTCAATAATGAAACAAAAAATGAACTTGGGAGAGAAAAGGTGACAGTGCCCAAAAAGAAATGTACACTTTGCCTGAATTATGTAACTAATTCCTCTGTACATCACCTTTATAATAACAATTTTAAAAATTAAAAAAAAAAACATTTTAAAAGCCAGACATCGGTGGCTGACGCCTGTAATGTTAGCTACTCAGGAGGCGCTGTGGCTCAGTGGTAGAGTGCTCGCCTTGAAGAGCTGAGGGATAGTGCCTAGGCCCAGAGTTCAAGCCCCATGACTGACATAAATAAATTAGTTAATTAAAAAATAGATGCTGCAAGTTGAAAAAAATGTGAATGTTAAACCAGAAGTCTGAGGGTTGTACATACACGCAAACTTACAAAATCTGACACCATACGATTAGCAAATCCAATTCAGTTAGTTGCAAATAAAAATTCCCTAAGTTCTCATGAAAATGATTGAATAAACCTTACAGGAACTGCCCTTGACTTTTCTAGCTTTATTCTCTTCCTTGCCTGTGGAAATCTCTTTGACCTCACAGTATATTTGTATGATCTACCAGCAGCCTTACTTCCTAACTCCAGAACTGTGCCTCTGAGCTAAAGACCACAAGACAGCAAAACCTGGGCGGCTCATTTTCACCTCATACTCCCAATCAGTTTCCTCTGTACACATTTCATTCTTCCTACCATATCTTTGCATCTCTATCAGTTCTCTGTGCTTGCCTTCAGCAAGTCTTTCTGAGTCCAACAGAGCTATTTTAACCCTTTCTATATTAATATTAGTGATTACAAATAGAATAAAAGCCAAACACCAGTGGCTTCCACCTGTAAATCTAGCTACCCAGGAGGCTGAGAACTGAGGATCACAGTTCGTAACCAGTCAGGGCAGGCCAGCAGAGGCAGGACAGTCCTGAGAGAAATCAGTTTCAATTAGCCAGCAAAAAACTGGAAGTGGAGATGTGGCTCGAGAGGTTAAGAGTGCTGGGCTTGAGCAAAAAGGCTCAGGGACATCACAAATCCAGGAATTAAAACCCCACTGAGGGCTGTCTGTCTGTCTCTCTCTCTGACACACACACATACACACACACACACACACACACACACACACACACACACACACACTCTAAGCTGGGCCAGGTAGCTCATGTCTATAACCCTAGCTACTCAGGAGCCTGGGATCTGAAGGATCCAGCAGTAAAGCTATAAACTCTTATGTCCAAAATAAGCAGCAAAAAGCCAGGCTGGAGGCGTGGCTCAAGCAACCCTAATAAGTGTGAGGCCCTGAGTTCAAACCCTAGTACCCTCGGTTATTTCATAACGGACTAAACGTGTTTGCCTATCGGCTCACGACTATCAAGCAACAATTTAAATTCAGGGCCACACAACCGGCACCGCTTGTGAAGTTACCGACACTGGGCAGACAGACACGAGCATGACCCGCTGTGACTCAGCCTGGCGTCTGACCCCTGCTCACAGCCGGTGTGAGGAGGGGGGAGAGGGGAAGGGTCACGGTCTGGAGGCGAGACTGCCGGAAGTGACCGAGAAAACGGAGAGAAGAGGGTCCGACCTCCCCGCGCACACCGGCCGCCGAAGGGCAGGAGACAGATGGGCTTCGCGGCTCCGACTTCCCCTCAGAACCCGCGACCGAGAGCTGCGCGGCTCCCGGTTCTCTCATCCACAACTCTGCATCCCTACCGGAGCCCGCCGGAGTCCGGCCCGCCCTCTCCGGCAGTCCCAATCCCCAGGCTGGGGAGCTCGTCCGGCGGCGCACCGGCTCCGACCCGTCACCTCCGCCAGGCGGTGCGCACAGACGCAGCACCAGCTGCACCACCTCAGCGAGCCTCGGAGCAACGTCAGTGAGGGAACACGCGACTCGCCCGCGCCAGCCCCGCGCCAGCGCCGGGAGGACGCGCCCTCCCACGCCCCAACTCCTCGCACGGCTGGGAGCTAGAGCCTCGAGCACCGAAGGCCGAGGACTGGGAAGACGCAGCCTCTCATAGGTCAGAACGACGCAAGGAGGCGGGGGACTCCGCGCAGAAACTGGCTATCTATTGGTGGATCTTCCTCGCTGAGAGCTGGGATTGGCTACTGAGGTTCGCCGGCGCGTGAGGCGGGAGAAGGGCGGGTCGAAGGCGTGGTCGCAGCCCGACCCCGCCCCACACGTTCTGGGCGCCGGCGGGAGGTCGGCGTTTGTACTCCGGGACTTCTTCCCCTTCATTCCCCCCCTGCCCCGCGCCGCCCCCGACTTGGCCCGCCGCATGGGGCTGCTGGGGTCGCTCCGGACCCGCGGAGTCTCGAGTCTCGAGGTGGGGTAGGTAGAAAGCGACCCGCGCGTGTGTGTCGGGGCGCTGGGGCCCTGACCGCTCCCACGCGCACGGCTCGGGCCCCTCTGCCCCGCGGCTGCTCCAGGACGGTCCGTGAGGCCCCGGGGACGGGAGGGCACAAAGGAGGCTCCCTGCGGGCCTCCATCTTGCCTGCGTGACGGAGCCGAGGCGTGGGCTGTGTGTGCCGGGGACGGCCCGGGAACGACCCGCGGGGGCCTGCGGAGCGAGCGCGTGTTCAGGCGTCTGGCAGCCGCGCAGGCGCGCTGCGTGCGGCCCCCCGCGGGACCGGGGGTTCGGGCCCCTCGCGGCCTCGGCCGGGTGTGTGCTGTTAGCCCGCCCTCCGATCGGGGTGAAAATCTCAATGGAAAACGCGGCGAACGACGCCTTCTGGGCACCACGGACGCCGCGAAGAAAGGAAAGCAAAATGTCTCACTTTTTTTTTCTTCTTTTTCCTACTATTTCCAACTGTCATTGCTCTCCGTTTCCTCTCAGCCCTGAGGCGCGTGCCCAGAACCCGATGAGGCCCCTCAGGATGACTAGATTGGGTTCAGGGTATTGTTTGTGATTTAAAAAAAAAAAAAAAAGGCGGAAACTTGCCCGTCCCCGGGCCGATTGGATCCCCCTGGGAATGCACTGCACCCCAACACCCCTCAGACCTCGACAGAGGATATTGGGTTCGTTTGCCTTGGATTTGGTTGGAATAAAACACAAGCCCTCGCTTTTCACCTCTTTGCCAGCTCCATTCCCCTTCCCGCCATCTGGGTCAATTCAGTCTATTAAAGAGCATCACTTAAGTTTCCTGTGTTCTAGAAAGTATTTTTAAAAGAGTTTTTCCCCACCCCATAACTGATCATCAGTGCCCCACCTGTGGGCTGCCTTTTGTAGTCTCAGTTTTCATCCATCCAGCTGTGTGGCTTCCCCAACCCCTAGTTGGTGGAAGGCTTTGGGAGGGAAGGAAGCCAAAAGAAAACAAAAACACCAGTGTAACCAAAAGCTTGGCAAATGAAGAACTTTTATGCCTTTTAACTTGTTGGGCTTGTTCTTATAGTTTAAAGAGGCAGCTGAGATCAGGCTGAGCCCAATCAGATGTGACCTGTGCCACGTCTGTAAATGGTTGTTACTTACCTGTACCTCGGTTGTCACATTTGTAAAATGGCCTGGCTTCAGCCTGTAGCACCACAAAAAAGGGAGAAGGAGAATAGTGATAGAGCCTATTTTATGGGTCAGGAGGAATTTTATAAGATACTGGTATAAAATGCCCTGGATAGCCACGCACCACCCTCATGCCTGTAATCTAGCTATTTAGGAAGCTGAGATCTCAGGATTGTAGTTTGAAGCCAGCCTGGGCAAGAAAATTGGGGAGACTCTGTTATCTAATTAATCAACAAAAAAGCTGGAAGTGGAGCTGTGGCTCAAATGGTAGCGCTCGAGCCTCAAGCAGAACAGCTCAGGGACAGTGCCCAGACCCTGAGTTCAAGCTCCAGAACTGGCAAAAATAAATAAATAAAGCTGGGGATAAAAATAGTCAGATACTTGAAAAGCTTTAAATATCTGGATAGTGTTTCACCTTTCAGGGTCTTTTGACTTTGGGGCTGTACCTGTTCCCTGCTTTAAAAAAGAAAACAAAACCTCTCTGATTTCTGAAACATTTTCTGATTTGTCTCCTCCCAGTAAAAAGATTCATTCATGCTACTAGTTTTACCACCAATTAAAAAGACCATTAGGTGACACAGAACAATTTGTCCAAGTTTTACAGTGGGATTTTATGTGGGTGGTTTTGTTGTTGTTGTTGTTTGAGACAAGGTCTCTCTATGTAGTCCAGTCTAAGTGCTGGGATTTCAGTTGTACACTACCACACTTGAACTTGAAGCATCATGCTTTATGTACTCTTATTGTGATCAGTTACTTGAATGATCATGTAACAGCAGAGGAGAGAAACTGATGGAGCCTGGTTGTGTCTGACAAGAAGTCTTTGGGAGGCAGGAGAAAGAAAAAACTTTAGAGAAAAGCTGAGCTTGTGGCAGTGAACTTTGGCTTTTTTCTTTATGTAACTGAATCTATTCTCATGGAAAAACTGTCTCCTATCTTTAAAGTCACTCACAGACTTGTGAAAAGTGTTGGCTTTAGAGCTCTCTGTTAGATGTAAGACCTGGGGTTGCAGCCTCAGTGCCTGGTGTACTTGTGCTACTTCTGGTTACAGGAAATAGGGAGAAGCATGTATTTCCTTCCAGCTGTAAGCCCCCTTGACCTGTCTGCCTCTCTATATTATGTGAAGTCTCCAAAACAATTTCCTTTCCCTCTCTTCACTAGTAAGCCACA
>NW_027205196.1:0-16900 GCF_024711535.1 Dipodomys merriami
ACCACTTGTTGCTTGTTTCTAGCAGAGCAACACGTGGTGGTAATCCAAACACCTGGTTGGTTGTGTGCCTTTATAAACCCTGCAAAACTTGAGCTCGGGGTTCTCCTCCTAGGTTCCGCTGTGTTGGAGTGTAGGATGAGACCCAAGCTGCAGCCCGTTTAAATAAAACCTTAAAACAGCTGTAAAGTCTAACTCTCGATGGTCTTCTTGGCGTGGATCCTGAGACCTGGGTATAACATATTAGTGAGGGCTTGTCCGGGATCCCCCCAAAGAACCCTGAGATCTCAGACTCCAAAGGAAATACAGAGCTGTCTTTGTTAATTTGTCTTGTCCTGTCATTTGTCTGTTTTACTTTCGTTTTCCTTTGTGAGGATGGCCACTCCTATTTGTAAAGGGTTGTTGAGGCAGATGCGCTTGCACCACAATCCTGGAGGAACTGGGAGATGTCCAAGATCCTCTTCTGGGGCGGGGGTCCTTGGAACCCCGCTGTGTGGGGTGGGGGGGCAGTCCTTGGAACACTGCTGTGTGAATTGTGGGGTGGGGGTCGGTTCAGTGTTGGGCTGGAACTGACCAAGAGGGCCTCCTAACAGAGGCCCAACTCGCCCACTGTGGCTTTGCTCTTTCTGCTGTGTGGCCTGGGTGTGGAACCCCACCATGACTGTAGTCAGTGGACCAGTTTGGGAGATCTCCACTTTGTAAGCCCTTTTTTGTAACTGTCAGGCCTGCCTGTGTTTTGTTTGTGCTGTTTATTGTTTTTTGGACTGTACGACTGACGGGACTGGAAACTATAGGCACCACTCCATCTAGCTTCCTAGACTTAATAAAAGTAACTGAGACAGAGGGAAAGAAAAGGTACCCCCCGGTTTTTCAGGGAGATAACTTGGAAGAAGAAATGTTTCCTCCCCCATACTCTCCTTTCCAGGTTCCTTTTGCAGAACCTGAGAATAGTCAAGAGGAGGAGGGAGCTATAAAACACTCGGCACCTGCCCTTAAAGTTTCTGAGTGGCCAGTCACTCCATGACAAAGTGGGATAAACCCCCCTTCTAATGCAGCTGTTTTTCCCATAAGCACCATAGGTCCTGTGGATGCAGATGGTCAACATCAACTCCAATATTGGCCATTTTCTACCAGTGATCTACACAATTGGCACACCCAAAATGTCCTCTTTTCTGAGAAACACCAGGATGTAATTTGTTTGCTTGAAATTATTCTCTTTACTCATCAGCCCACTTGGGATGATTTTAGTCAGCTTTTACAGGTCCTTTTTACCACCGAAGAGAGAGACTATATCCAAGAGGCAGCCCGGAACATATCCCTGGCCCCACAGGGGCACCTATCATGGATCCTGCCCTGATCACTGCCTATTTTCCTGAGATCCAACAAACAATTGAGACAAGAATACAGTTGAAAGTAGGGAGCGACTCCTCGTCTATCGCCAGGCTCTGTTGGCATGTCTCAAGGTGGCAGCTTGCCAACCTACTAATATGGCCAAAGATTATAATGTTAGACAGGGAGGAAGTGAAAGTCTGGCAGCATATCTTGAGTGGCTCATGGAAGCTTTTAGTCAATATACCGATATGATCTTGAGACACAGGAGTCGGCTCAGATGATTATGTTTGCCTATATAAATCAAGCTGCACCAGACATAAAGCAAAAGTTGCAGGCTCTAGACAGACTTAGTGAAAAGTCTATAAGGGGTCTAGTAGCTGCAGTGGAAAGGGTTTACAATGAGAGAGAGACAGTAGCAAAGACAGGAATGGAAGGACAAAGAACATGAAATTGAGTGTGAAAAGAGCGACCAGGCTGAAGAAAAGAGGCTAGACTGGTTGGACTTGCCACTATCGCATGCTGAGCATACCTGGTTCACAGATGGCAGCAGTTTCATTTGAGAGGGAAAAAGGTACGCTGGTGCAGCAATCACCACGGACACTGATATAGTGTGGGTAGAAGCACGCTCCCAGGAAAGGTCTGCACAAAGAGAAGAACTAGTGACATTAACAAAAGCCCTACAGATGGGAAAAGGGAAGAGACTAAACATTTACACGGACAGTCGGTATGCTTTTGCCACTGTACATGTCCATGGAGCCATTCACCAAGAGAGGGGGCTGTTGACAGCTGAGGCAAAGGTTTTTATAAACGAAAAAGAAATTTTAAGCCTCATCCGGGCCTTATGGGAACCAGAAAATATTGCCATTATGCATTTTCCTGGCCATCAAAATGTAATGATTCAATAACCAAAGGAAATAACATGGCCGATCAGGCAGCTAAGGAGGTGGACGTCCAGCCCAGGGCCACAAGGTTTGCCTCCTGAGCCTCAGTACTCCCAAGAAGACCTGAAGTGGATAAAGAAAATTTCCATGGCCTATAAACCCCCAAACAGAGAAAGAGATAAAGACTGGTGGAAAACTGGTGAGGGGAAACTTATCTTGCCACAAAGATTGGGCAAGAGGTTTCTTATGAGAATCCATCGGGTCTCTCACATGGGAACCCAAAGAATGGAGAACTTGCTCCTACTCTCAGAAGTAAAAATCAGGCAAGGAAATCAACTCATTGAGGACATTGTTAAAAAATTTTAAAGCCTGTCAGGTCACCAATGCCCCTAATCAACTGGTTACAAAAGGAGCACATCTCCATGGAGATAGGCCAGGTATGTATTGGGAAGTAGACTTCACAGAAATTAAAACTGTAAAATTTGGATATAAATATTTGCTAGTTTTTGTAGACACCTTTTCAGGATGGGTTAAAGCCTACCCAACAAAGCATGAGACTGTGAACGTCATATCTAAGAAGATCCTGGAAGAAATCCTACCCAGGGATGGCTTCCCATCCACCACTGGGTAGGACAATGGACCAGCCTTTGACTCAAAAGTAAGTCAGGGAATAGCCGCGGCACTGGAGATGGATTGGAAATTGCACTGTGCTTATAGACCACAGAGTTCAGGGCAGGTAGAAAGAATGAATTGGACTCTAAAAGAGACCTTAACTAAATTGGCCTTGGAGACTGGCCCAGACTGGGCATCGCTGTCTCATTTGCCCTGTTTAGAATAAGAAATTCACCCTATCAGCTTGGCTTTACTCCTTTTGAAATAATGTATGGACACCCTCCACCCATTATCCCTACCCTTCAGACTGAATTGCTTGCTGATTTGGATGATATTGAATTTCTGTGTAAGCTTGACTATATACAGATGGTGCAAAAGAGGATGTGGACCCAGCTTAGAGCATTATAAGATTCTGCTTCTATTCCTATCCCCCCCAATTTGTTTAAACCAGGGGACTGGGTGTTTGTTGGAAGACACAACCTGATATTTCTGGAACCACGGTGGAAGGGACCTTACATGGTGCTACTGACTACACCTACTGCCCTTAAGGTGGATGGCATTGCTGCTTGGATCCACTGCTCCCACCCCAGACCAGCTGACCCCTTTGCCCTGGACAACTGTGGGAAAACATGGGAAGTCTCCAAGCATCCTACCCAACCACTCTGCATACAACTCAAGAAAAGAAAAATGAGCTGATTATTATTAGTATTGTTGTTTAATAGTATGGCTAAGGTCAGTTAGGGACCATACCCGTTCAAGATCAAGAGCTATTGGAGTTTAGTTTGAGGCTGGAGCCACAAGACCATAAGTCAAGGGGGGGGAATGAAGGGTTAAAGTTTTGAGGCAGTGACCACTTGTTGCTTGTTTCTAGCAGAGCAACACGTGGTGGTAATCCAAACACCTGGTTGGTTGTGTGCCTTTATAAACGCTGCAAATCTTTACCTTGGGGCTCTTCTCCTAGGTGCTGCTGTGTTGGAGTGTAGGATGAGACCCGAGCTGCAGCCCATTTAAATAAAACCTTAAAACAGCTGTAAAGTCTGACACTCGGTGGTCTTTTTGGTGGGGGTCCTGCGACTGGGGTATAACAATGTTTCCATTTTTCTCTAGTACTCATCGAGACTTAGACTAAGGGTTTGTGTGGAGTGGCTCCTCAGTGAATTCCTGAGGAAACCATTTGAAGCCTTCTCAGGAGAACGCCATTCAAGCCAGCAGAGCAGGAGAGTGAGACTATTTTCTCCAATAAACCACCAGAGAACCAGAAGTGAAGCAATGGCCCAGAGGGTAGAGCTCCAGCTTTGAGAGAGAAAATTGAGTAGGAGATACAATTCAGACCAGGCAGGAAAGCCTGGGAATTGCTTAGGTCCAATTAACTACCAGCTGGCGGGAAGTGGAGCTGTGGTGGTGGTAGAGACTCAGCCTTGAGGAAAACAGCTCAGGAACACATCGGGCCCTGAGTTTAAGTCCTGGGATGGCCACAAAAAAATTCAAAAAGAGAAGGCCAAGTTTATGTATCAGTGCCCTACCTACTTATGTGTGTATATATATTACCTCCCATAGTGCAAACTCTGCTTTTATTTACTGGTTTATTTTTCAGATATGCTAGTTGTGCATACTGCATCATTCTCTTCATTTCAGGCCCATTGCTTTTCTCTTCCAGGGTTCTAGGCCTGTGTCTTTATATGATGCACACTGAAGCTCTCAGCAGCCTTTATTTACATTTTATTATGAGGGCAATCCAGGAACAATCACAAATCTGGCAGGGGAAGATATCAGGTTTCTTAGAAGTAACCGGTATTCAGAAAATTAAACTTGAGAACATAAAATGGTAGCATACTTATGTAAAAACTACCATTAAGAAAAAAATGAAGGAGCTGGGAATATGGATTAATGAGAGAGTGCTGGCCTAGCATGCAAGAAGCCCTGGGTTCGATTCCTCAGGCACCTGTACACAGACAAAGTTAGAATATGTGCTGTGGCTCAAGGAGCAGAGTGCTAGAGACAATTCCCAGGCCTTGAATTCAACCCAACAACTGGCAAAGAGATAGCTACCTAGGTAGGATGGTAGGTAAATAGATAGAAAGAAATAAAGAGAAAGAGAGAGAGAGAGAGAGAGAGAGAGAGAGAGAGAGAGAGAGAGAGAGAGAGAGAGAGAGAGAGAGAGAGAGAGAGAGAGAGAAGAAAGAAAGAAAGAAAGAAAGAAAGAAAGAAAGAAAGAAAGAAAGAAAGAAAGAAAGAAAGAAAGAAAGAAAGAAAGAAAGAAAGGAAGGAAGGAAGGAAGGAAGGAAGGAAGGAAGGAAGGAAGGAAGGAAGGAAGGAAGGAAGGAAGGAAGGAAGGAAGGAAAGAAAGAAAGTTGATAGATGAATCTGTTTTTGACGTCAGTAGGAAAGAAGGGTAATTTACCAGTCATGAGGCTTTCTGCAGTGTGCCAGGACACCAGCATCACCTTCACACAAATGCAGAGCAGGATGACTGTCTCTGTCCCACTTCTCAGGCATCCAAGAGCCCCAGAGTCAAGAGGGCAGAGCCAGTTTCTAACTCAGGTGCTTGGAGACAGAAGAGAAATGGCCCTGCCCCTCCTTGGACTGGGGATTTGCATTAATGATGTAGAGAATGAAGTAAGGAGAATGGACTGGCAGAGATAGAAGGGCCTTCAAACTTGACAAATTGAGAGTCAAAAACCCACTCCCTAAGACGAGAGAGCAGGGTTTTTCTACTCTGTTCCTCCCCTCTCCAGCACTAAACTTGCTCTCTATTCTTAATATAAAGATAGCCTGAGGCTCCCTTCACGTGAGGAAGGAAGGTTAATTAGTCATTGTTTGAAGAGACTGAGAAAAGCCTGATCCTGCTGTAACTCTAACAAATGTTTCAGGTTGCCCCATTGCTGGCTGTGCCTGGAATGAATGAAGTGGTTTTGCAGCTCACTTCTGTGATGAATGTGTATATTCTGCCTCCTAATCCTGCAGGCCTAGTTCTCTGCACCTAGCCTGGTTTTTGAAACTGTTTTGTGTCCTTCAAATACAGTGTTACACTGGAGTTCTTCCTGCTAACAGAGTTAGGGCTTAGATCCTGAGAACTTCATTTGAACCCTGATTGGGTCAATAATATTTCTTTCCTTCTTCTGTAGCTCAAGAACTCCAAGAACATTTAGAGTGCAAGTAACTTCTCATCACCAAGTGAAACAGGAATTTCTTAAGCATCTGAACTTTCAGAACAGAAAGTCAGAATGTCCTAGACTTCCTTGCCTTGGCTGGTTTCACCCTATGAGAGACCTCAGCCTCCTGAGCTAGGGTGATGGGCATGAGGTATTGGTTCTCTGCTAGGGTCAGAACTGTAATGACATTGACAATACAAGTCAACTGCTTATCACAAAGTGCTTGGGGAGCATATTAAGCCTTTCAACAATGTGCCTTTCAGAACCCTGTAGGACACAAGTTTATAATGCTAGAGTCTGAGAGGCTGGGGTTATGGATGTGCTTCACTTTAACCTTGAGGTCTGACTCCAATTCTGGTGTACATCAGCATTCATTTTCCTAAAAATATTTTCATAAGTAGCAAATAGGAAAATTATTTTGATTATCCCTCAATCTCTTTCCAGTTGTGTGTCTCAAACTGAAGCCTGGGCGCTGTCTCTGAGCGCTTCAGCTCAAGGCAAACACTCTACCACTTGACCCACAGTGCCACATGGGGTTTTTTGATTTTTCATTGGAGGTAAGAGTCTAACAGGCTTTCCTTCCCTAGGCTGTCTTCAAACTGTGATCCTCAGATCTCAGCCTCCTGAGAAAGTAGGTTTCCAGAGCCACTGAAATCTGGACTATTGTTTTTGCCATACCTGGAGCTTGAAATTAGGGCCTGGATACTGTGTTTGAGCTTCTTTTTCTCAAGGCTAGCACTTTATCACTTGAGCCCCACCACAGCTTCTGGCTTTTTCTGAGTATATAGCACTGAGGATTCAAACCCTGGCATTCATGCATGCTGAGCAAGCTCTCTACCACTAAGCCACATTTCCAGACCCAACCTTACGATTTTATCCCTCAAATTGCCTATCCACAAGAAAAGGCTTCTGAGTATATATCATCTAAACAAATCCGTATAGGAAGTTGTCCAAACATAAATAAGACAAAACTCATACTGGGGACAGACTCTAACCATGTGATGACTTGACAAATGCCTCCATTTAATTAAGTATTATTATTCAAAACTTAATAAAGTATTAATGAAAATTAGTCAATGTACTGAATTATTGTGTATTTTTTATAATATATATACACAACATAATAAATATTATGTGTATAATAATACTAAATACAATAAACAATAAAATGAGTAAAATAAAAATTAAATACAAAATTAATAATAATAATCATACTGTGAAATAAACATACATATTTAACTATATATCTTATATTACACATGTACACAAAAATTTTTTCTATTGCAGGGTCTTAATTCAGGCCCTGGGAACTCTAGCTTGAAAATCTTTTCCTCAAGGACAGGGATCTTAGCCTTCACCCAAGGTGCAAAAGAGTTACATGGACAGTGAGCTCAAATCCCAGCAATGGCAGAAATACTGGCCCCAGTTCCAAGACAGTGACTTAATATTTGTAAGAAAAACCGTTATGTTTTTCAGTTCCATACTGAACACTGAAAAAAAATCAGTGTAGAATTTTGTACAGCTATTCAGATATCCATCCCTTAACCCCAAAGTGCTTCTTGAGCACTACATAATTTTTTGTATATTTTTTATTTTAAAAATGTTGTACAGATGGGTCACAGTTACATGAGCAAAGTAATGAGTACATTTCCTATTGAGCATTGTTGCCTCCTCATTTGTTTTTCTCCTACCATCCCTTCCGTCCCATCTTCACAACTAACTTCCCTTCTGAGGTCAGTGACTTATTTATTTTTGTCTTGGCATGGGGTTTGAACTCAAATATTGGCAACTCTGCGCCTTCTGTCACATTGCTACGGATTCATCAAGACTCTGAGTTCAAATCCCAGTCTATTAAAGAAAACTGGCAGAAAATCCAAACCAAGGAGCTTTATTATTTCAATTTAGTTAGTTAGTTAGTTAGTTAATTAATTAATTAGTTAATTAATTTTGCCAACCATGGGGCTTGAACTCAGGTCATGGTAACTCTGACTCAGCTTCACTCTCCCTAGGCTGGGGTGCAGCCTCGAGACCCAAAGCTGATCCTGGGACCCTAGGGCCAGAGGGCTTGCAGGAAGGAAAAAAAGCAGAACAGCACAAAAAGTGGGGACCTGTAGAGGGCTCAGGGTTTTACAATTTTTTTCTTTACATGGTGACCATCCTGGTTCTGAATGACATGGTTTCAAAGTGTACCTGGCCTGCCGTTGCTGATGGCTGGCAGGCTATCAGGGAAGCCAAAAGCCAACATGTCAACATAGGCCCTCGGTTCAAATCCTAATCCTTACATTTACCAATGGCAGGAGATCACAAGAGACTCGTTCCTATGCATAAGAATACAGATTGAAAGAGTAGTTCATGCATTTGTCTAGTCTAAGATTGGATGCAATAATCCTAGGATGCTGATTGACCTTAATTAATAGTTTATTAAACATGAAAAGAATAATATTGTTTCAATGGAGATATAATAAATACCTAAGAGTTGGTAGGAATGTAGTAGATGTCATTCAGTCATAGATAGACAGCTCTGGAACTCTTTCACTATATATATTTATTTGTATACCACCTCTGCCTAGCCATGTATTGCTGTTTTGGCTAAACTTGGGGCTTGATCTCAGTGCCTGGGAACCACCTGACAGCTTCATTGGCTAGAGGCTTCTGTGCTCACACTCACCCAATCATGAATTGGGCCTGCTAGTCCCTGAGTTCAGATCCCAGCACTGTCAAAAATTTAATCTTTGAGTAAGAAGCCGAGTGTGACACATGTTTTCCTTTTCTGGGAGAGTACAGGATGTCAGGCATGATAGAGAACACATCTACAAATGTAGATGGTATGTGATATGATGTAAAAATCGTAATAAATGGATAAATGGTATAGGTGTCATCAAAGACAATAAAATAAATTGTAAATAAATGGATAAAAAAGAAATAAAATGAATAACAAAAAAAGAAAAAAATGAATAAAATGTATGGATGTATAAATCCTGCCACACCAAACACAGTATCTACTGAACATCTGTATGGAACTATAAATCCTATCTTTAAAATGTATATAAGGAGTATGTTTTCCATGCCTGAGGCTTGAATTCAGCCCACCCCCATGAGAAAACAATGGCAGGAAATCCTGAGAAACTGGTTTCTGGACCAGGAAAAGTCATGGAATATGAACGATCTCATCAAATGAGTAGTTCATGCATGATGTGTCTAGGAAATGATAGGCAAGACTCATGGGGTATCACTTATTTGTAAAGCAGTGTTGATTAAGTGTGACAATTATCATCACAGTCATGAAATGAAGACATCTGGAAAGATCCAAGAATCAGTAGACACATGGTAGATTGGATTCCATCACAGGTTATCGTCTCTCCTACTCCATACAAATGTGTACTCATTTGCATACTACCTTCAACTTATGAATGGATGACTACTGTGTACCCTACTCCCCCCCCCACCTAGGGGTCCATCTCAGGTCCGGGGAACGGCCTTACTCCTTAATAGCTCACAGGCTGGTGTGCTCACATGGACCCATTCGTCAACTGGGTCTGCTGGTCCCCAAGTCCAGATCCCAGTAGTGCCAAAAGATTCCTCCTGATGTCAGAAGCCAATTGTTGCACCTGTGTTCCTTTCCTTGCAAGTCCTGGGTCTCAGCTAGGATGAAGAATACATGGGCCACCCTGTGGCCATGGGAATAGGTTGTTATCTTGTGAGGCAAGTTATACCTGTCATCATATACTGAAGAAAATACACAGTACATCCATGAATAGCATACAAAATAGAATAACTACACTAAATGCACAATGCAGTCCACACACGGATTTGAATATACATCCCATGTTTAAATGATGCATTCAGGACAATTGTGGCCTCCCTGTTGCTCGATCTCTGTTCCTGGGACCCTACCAGCTCCTTAGTGGCTCACAGTCTGGTGTGATCACGTGGACCCATTGTTCAGTTGGGCCTCTTAGGCCCAAAGTTCAAATACCAGCACTGCCAAAATTTACCTGTTGTGAGAAGCCAGTCACTGCACCAGTTTTCCTGTGCTGTGCAAGTCCGGCGTCTCAGCTAGGATGGAGAATGCACAGGCACTCTATACTCATGGGAATAGGTTGTTATCCAGATCACCGCAGTTATATCTGTCATCCTATACTCAAGAAAATACACAATACATCAATGAATAAGGCACAAAATAAAGAGAATGACTACACCAAATGCAAGATGTTGCCCATCCATGTATGGAAATATAGATCCTCTGTTTAAATGATAAATTTATGACCATATTGGCCCCAACCAGGGCTTCATCTCAGTTCCTGGGAACGACATACTTCCTTAGTGCCTCACAGGCTGCTGTGTTCACCATGACCCATTCACCAGTTGGGCCTGCTAGGGCTTGAGTTCAAATCCCAGCACTGCCAAAAGATTCACCTTGATTTGAGAAGCCAATCGATCCACCTGTTTTCCTGTCCTGTGAAAATCCTGGGTCTCAGCGAGGATGGAAATTCTATATAGACAACTCTATAGCCATTCGAAAAGGTTGTTATCCATGTCAGCATAGTTATATCTATCACCATACTCAATAAAATACACAATACATCCATGAATAAGACACAAAATAAAAAGAATAACTACACTGAATGCAAGATGCATGACAAACTTGTAGGTAAAGAAAGATCCTATGTTTAAAAAAGGCAGGCTTGTTATTTTGTCCAGTACTGGAGCTTCAAATCAGGCCCTTGACGAGGCCTGACATTCTAGTCTTCAAGGATGGTGAGATTTCCCTTGCCCCAAAGTGCAACAGAGCTACCCAGACCTCAGTTCAAATCCCAGCACTGACAAAAGATTCATTCTGTTGTCAGATGCCAGTCGTTGAACATGTTTTCCTCTCCTGTGAAAGAACCGGGCATTCACTAGGATGTAGAATGCATAGGAACCATATAACTATGGGAACAGATTGTCATCCATGTCAGCACAGTATACCTGTCACAATACTCAGTAAAATACACAATAACTCCATGAATTAGACACAAATTAAGGAGAAGTGCACCGAATGCAAGATGCTGTCCACACATCTATGTAAATATAGATCCTATATTTGATTTACGAATTTATGACTATCTGGACCTCCATGGAACTCGATGTCAGTTCCTAAGAATGGCCTATCTCCTTCGTTGCTCACAGGCTGGTGTCCTCACCTTGACCATTTTCCCAATTGGTCTTGATAGAGTGTGAGTTCAAATCCCAACACTGCCAAAAGATGAATCCTGATGTGAGAAGCCCATCGATTCACCTGTTTTCCTGTCCTATGAAAGTCCTGGGTCTCAGCTTGGATGGAGAATGCATAGGAAACCCTATAGCCAGGGCAATAGGTTGTCTTCCATGTAAGTTCTGTTATATCTGATACTTTATTCAGTAAAATACACAATACTTACATAAGACAGAAAATAAGGAGAAAAGTACTCCAAAGGCAAGATGCTGTCCACACATATATGTAAATATAGATCCTATGTTTAAATTATTAATTTATGACTATCATGGACCACCCTGGGGATCCATGTCAGTTGCTGGGAATAGCCTAACCCCTTTGTTGCTCACAGGCTGGTTTGGTCACCTTGAACTATTCACCAATTGGTCCTGCTAAGCCCTGAGTTCAGATCCCAGCACTACCAACAACTGGATCATGCAGTAAGAAGCCAAGTGTGAAACTTTTTTCCTTTTCATTGAGAGTCCTGTGTGTCTGGCATGACGGAGAACATGTCTACAAATTTATATTCCATGTGATAGGATGTCATCAATGTAATAAAGGGAATGGGTGTCATCATAGAAAAATCAATGGTAAATAAGTGAATAAAACCAAAAGTACAAGGAACACCCACACCAAACGTGTATGGACTGAACATTCATAGGTAAGTACAAATCATGTATTTACAATGTGTATAAATGGTATGTTTTCCAAGGCAGGGGCTTGAATTTTGGCTTAGATTACAGGCCTGACTTTCTTATCTTCAAGTACGGTGAGCTTCTGCTTCTTCCACAGTGCTGTAGATTCACCTAGACTCTGAGTTCAAATCCAAAGCCTGGCAGGATAAACAGGGTGAATTGCAAGCCAGGGAGCTAATCTCTTTTAATTATTTTTTTGCTCAGCAAGGGGCTTGAACTCAGCAGGGGGCTTGTGGTAAGTCTACCTCAGCTTTGACACCATTTGCTGGGGTGCAGCCACTGGACCCACAGTAGATCCTGGGATCCTAGACCCCCAGGCCTTGTGTGGCAAAAATGTACAGAAAAAAATGCAGCGAGATGGCCTTTTTATGTTTTCTTCTTTTGCACGGTGACCCTCCTGGGCCTGAATGACACTGTTGCAAAGGGTACTTCACCTTTCATTGCTGAAGGTTGTCAGACTATTGAGGAAGTCATAGGTCCACATTGCAATGTAGGCCCTGATTTCGAATCCCAGTCATGACACCAATCAACGGCAGGAGATACTAAGAGACTTGTTCCCATCCATGGGAATAACAAGGAAATATTATCAATGTCACAGTTGAATGAGTTGATGGTGAATGACGCTCCGATAAAATTAGACAGCATCATTTCAGAAGACTGACTTTATTTAATATTTATGAAACATTACATACAGAATGCAATAATTTCAGGATATTGATTGATTTACTTAATAGTTTGTTAACCATGAAAACAATAAGATTAATTACATGGAGGCATTATAAATACCCAAGAATTGGTAGGAATGTAGTCTATATAACTGAATAATATATAGACATCTCTGGAACTCTATAAAGATATACATTTACTACCATCTGTATGTCAATCTGTTCTTATTTTGTCAACCTCTGGGGCTCGATCTCAGGTACTCGGTACTGCCTGTCTGCTCAATTTGCCACAGGATGGCAGGCTGACACTCACCCATTCATGAATTGGGCCTTGATGGCTGTGAGTTCAGATGCCAGCACTCCTAAAAAATGAATCGTGTAGTAAGAAGCTGATGGTGACACATGTTTTCCTTTTCTGTGGAAGTCCTGGGTGTCAGGAAGGAAGTGCAATACATATGCAAAACTATATCCTATGTAATCAATGTAATCACTGTTCTATGTGTCATAATAGTTAATAAAAGTCAGTACATGAATAAAACAAAAAATAAAATAACTACACTGAATGCAATATGGAATCAACATATGTTTAAAAATATAAATCCTATATTTAAAATGTAAACAAATAGTATGTTTTCTAGTGGTGGGCATCGATTTCAGGCCTAAGAAACAGACTTGAATTTATTGAATTCAAGGAGGCAAGCTTCCCCTTCCCACACAGTGCAACAGCAGGGTTACCTAGACCATGAGTTCAAATCCCAGTCCTGGCAGAAAAAAATGGCATCTCTATGCTATGTGATGCCCAATTCGTAGGTATTTCATTTGGCCTCCATTTAATGAAGGTGATTGTTTAAATGCTTCATAAAGTATTAATTAATATCGACCAGTGTCCTATTATGTAATTGTGTATAATTTTATCCTCGAATCATTCAAGTACTGCCCATTTAATCATGACATACATCACATTCCTTTGGTAATCATATGAATAGGAATGAGTTTCATAGGATCTCCTGCCATTTGTTGGTGGCAGGACCAGGATTCAAGCTGTGGGCTCCAGCTCCTACCACTTAAACCTTAGGATAGGGAACTCAAAGGTCTGTCCAAGAACATCAGCAAAACCAGGCATCAGTGGCTCTCAGCAGTCCTCCTTAAAACTTACAAGGCTGTGAAAGGAAGATCATGGTCAAAGTCACCCTAGGCATGAAAATCCTTGAGACTCCTCTCCAACTTGTGCAATCAAAGGCAGAAGTAAAGCCATGTGGCTCCAGTCTTAGAGAGCTAGCCTTGATCAAAAACAACTCACAGATTGTGCCCAGATCCTGAGTTCAAGTCTGGGAACAAACAGACATACACAACAATGTGTGCAGCCATCCAGCTAAAGTGGGTCACTCTCATGTCCTCAACTGGATTGGACAGAGTTCCCTGGGAAAGGGGCTGCCTTCATTTTGACTCCACCCATTCTGCCTGCATCAGAAGGTTCCAGCCACACCTCTATTGTTTCATGGTTCTTTCTGACCAATGGGATACAAGAATGGTGGCCACGCCCACATTCCTTGCTGCTCAGTAGCACCTTGATTCACTCTGTTTGTTGACACCACTACCTCCCCTCCGACTGGGACCACGGCTCCCCTGTGCCCCACAGTCTGGCCCACGCCCTGCCACAAATGTGCCCCAGGGGTGGGGGTGGGGGTTGACCCGAGGATGCCACCCCCATCCCCAGCGGCTAGTGTCTAGGATACGGGGAGATGCAGGTTGGGTGCAGGTTGGGTGAGGAGGGGGCGCCAAAGATCCCCTGGCCTGGAGCAGTGGGAACCACACAGCAGCACATCTGTGCCCTTCCACTCCCTGGTGGGAACCCAGTGGCTTTAGTCTACACCTGCCTTCTGGGTTTTTTTTCCTTTTTTTCTGAGGATGGGAGGAGGTGGATGCAGAAGATAGACACCCTTGCTGTGTGAACCCTTGTCTTCTGTGCTCAGTCAAACTTTCACCTGTAGACAGAGAGAGAGAGAGAGAGAGAGAGAGAGAGAGAGAGAGAGACAGAGAGACAGAGAGACAGAGACAGAGACAGAGAGACAGAGAGATAATCTTTGTCCTTATACAGCCTGACTGTGCTCAGGTGAGTGATCAGTTGGCAAATTGCAGGTGTGCTGCATGGAGGAGTCTTCTGTCACCTGTCTGGATGTGTGTGTGTGTGTGTGTGTGTGTGTGTGTGTGTGTGTGTGTGTGTGTGTGTGTGTGTGTGTGTGTGTGTAGAAGTGGGTTGTAACAAGGAGGCCGAATACTTTGGTAACTTCTACCTGCTATCTTTGGGGCATGTATGGGCTTCACAGCTGAGGTCTGGGGGCCTGGAAGGGTGAGAGGCTTGAAGGGGACACAGCACAGTTAAATTACAAGAACAAGGGATCTGTGTGCAATGGAGCTGTGTACTCCCTTGGGCCTGGTTGGTGGCATTGGGAGATTGGGAGGACCTGGGAGTGTGGCCTGCGGGGGATGGCTTCCCAGGAGGACAGAGAGCATGGCCAACTCTTAGTAAGGATATGAGTTCTGCTAGTATGGAGCGCAACAGCATAGGTCAGTCTCTGGGTCTTCTCATAATGCCGTCTGATGTGCGAGGCCAACCCTATTTTAAATCTTGAGCTTTGATCTTCAGATCTCAGCATCCTGAGTATCTAGTATTATAGGCATGAGTCTCTGGCACTGGGACTCTGGTTCTTTTTGGTATATTAGGGTTTGACCTCAAGGCATTAGGCTTGCCAGTCAAGTCTTCTACCATGCGAGTCAAGCTTTTCTGTCTTGGGCATTTCTGAGATGGAGAATTAATACATGCTCATTCTGGGCTGGATCATGGTCCTCCTATCTGTGACAGGCCTGAGCCATGAGGCCCGTTCTTCTGTAGTTGGGATGGTAGATATGTAGTGACCTGCTCAGTCATTGGTTCTCTTTCTTTATTACTCTATCCCCATGAGTAACGGGATCCTTCACTTTGTTCAGTTTTGAAGCTGGAGAAACTGAGGCACAGAGAAGCCTGGTGACCTATAAATGACTCCCAGCTGACAGGAAGCTCAGCCTGACTTCTCTGCCATGCTCCCTAGGACAATGGGTGCTATTCAGTCCACTTCTTGTGGTGGGAAGTCCACTTCTTTTCAGTCATGGGGCTTGAACTTTGGGCCTAGGGCAGCTCCCTGAGCTCCTCAGCTCAAAGCTACCACTCTACCACTTGATTCACAGCACCACTTCCAGTTTTTTGGTGGTTCTTTGGAGATAAGAGTCTCAGAGGTGTTCCTGCCCGGGCTGGCTATAAAACACAACCTTCATATCTCAGTCTTCATTGTACTTAGGGTTATAGGCCTGAGCCACCATCACCTGGCTTAAGTGTAATTCTGACCTTCTTTCTTTCGCTTTCTCTCTCAGGAACTGATTCAATGGGTGCTGGAGGAGGTGGCCCAGCATCTCCATGTGGCTGGAACCAAGGTGGTCCTCTCATTCTTGAGGTAGGCTGTGGGTCAGGAGCTATCTTGCTCAGTCTGTGGTACCAGCTCCATGAGGTAAGTCCCTCTGTACCCTGGCTACACTGTGACAGTTATCCATTGTCCATCTAGCCTTACTGGACTCAGTACTCTGTTCAATGCTCTTTTCTAGCAAAAATTCCTGGCTAAAATTGTGATGCAGAGTTATAGAATGAAAATGTAATGCCATCTTAAGAAAGTCATTTAGGGTTCTGGGAATGTGGCTTCATGGTATGGTGATTGCCTAGCATGCATGAAACCCTGGGTTCAATTCCTCAGTACCACATAAATTGAAAAGGAAACCCTGGAAGTGTTCCTGTGCCTCAAGTGGTGGAGGGTTAGCCTTGAGGGAAAAAAAACACTGAAGAATAATTCCCAAGCACCGAGTTTCAGCCCCAGGACTGCCAAAACAACAGCAACAACAACAATGAACATTTAGTTAGTAAATGCGAAATAAAGAACCCATACTTGGAATATATAATTGCACCTTCCATACTGATACCTGACAATAGTTCCTAATACATGTACTTTACCTATGTTAGGATACTGTGTTGAAAAAATGTTTTGTTCATTAGGTCACGGCAATTAATGCTAGGAATGTGCTTAGATGTCAGGTGAAGAATAATTCTGGAAATTCAAAGATTCCAGGCTTTTGAGTGGGGTTACTGCTAATCACAATGTGAAGGATAGTGTAAGTGAGATTCAGAAACTATTTTGGCCAGTCATCTTACCAAAAAGGCAGAGGCTAATTAACAGTTGTGACAGAAGAGAAGGAATAACTCCAGATGGAAAGAATAAATGATAGTAACAAAGGTATAGCAGAAACCGTT
>NW_027205197.1:0-16898 GCF_024711535.1 Dipodomys merriami
ACCTAGGGCTTGGGTGCTACCCCTTAGCTTTTTTGCTCAAGGCACTTGAGTTACAGTTCCACTTCTGTTTTTTGTTTGTTTGTTTGTTAAAGAGAAGAGTCCCGTGGAATTTACTGCTCTGGCTGGCTTGGAACCATGATCCTCAGATTTCAGCCTCTTGGGTAGATAGGATTACAGGATTACAGGCATAAGCCCTCAGCACCTGGTTTTAATCACTTTTAAAAGTTAAATATTATGTTGGATTACACCTATAATTCTTGAAAGGAACATCTGGCCCCAAGTATGAAATCATTTGGTACAAGATAGGACAGACACAATTGTTTCTTGTGTGGTTCTCCTGTACTGCCCATGACTATCTGCATGGATTGATAATTTTGTGTGACCTCAAAAACGATGTTATAAATATCCTAAACTGTCCTTGGCAGAAAAAAAGTTTCCCACCGCTGCTAGAATGTGGTTGGATCTTTAGGTATAAGAACTACTTGTACAAATAAGCACTTAAGGCAAGTCATAAATAAAATAAAGCAAATAAAAACAGCTTTGGACTTGAAAGGGCTCCATGGAATTTTTTGAAACCTCTATCTATAGAACTTACTGATTAAAAGTGTGGAGAGGGAGCTGCAGAGGAAATAGCTGTCTGCTGAGGTTGTACAGTTCTTGAAGAAAATTTATTAGTGTGGGCTGAAAGGAAATCGGCCAGCATTGGAAGTATTGTTCTTTGGGTATTGTCTATGATAGGATTCCCTCTCTAGGTAGCAGAAATAACCAGTATGCTTAACTTAAAGTGAAGGGATTTATAATTTCATGTCTATGATTCTATTAAAATCAGTAATGAGGATATTTTCTTTTAGTCTTTTCTATAGGAGTCAGTCTCGTTACGGAAACAATGGACAAACCATTCAGCTATCATTTCTTCCCTTGGATTTCTCCTATTTTCTAGATTTGCTCATAAGACCTAAAAGTCGCAGAGGAAGTAGGATTTTTGAATTCCTTGTGTTTGCATTGTGCATGTTAGTAGTATGCCAGGTCAGAGTGGATGTGAGAGTATTCCTCAGTCTCATCATTCAACATTGAATTGGAGTTGTCCCAGCTGTTTCTAAACCAGTGTCCCTGGTTTATTGTATACTTTCATAGTTTAGTATCCATGAAGATATATGACATTTATTCATTCATTTATGTGTTGGTCCTGGAGCTTAAACTTAGGGCCTAGGTACTGTCCCTTAGCTATCTCCCTAAAAGCTGACAATCACATCCACTTTTGACTTTTTTTTTTTTTCTTGGCTGGTTGATTGGAGATAATGGTCTCAGGGACTTTTCTGTCAGAGACAGCTTCAAATCCTGATCATCACATCTCAGCCTCCTGAATAGTTAGGATTACAGATGTAAATTGCCTACACCCTACAATATATGACTTTTTTGTTGTTGGTTATAGGGCTTGAATTCAGAGCCTAGGTGCTGTCCCTGAGTTCAAGGCTAGTGCTCTACCACTTTGAGCCACAGCTCTACTTCCGGTTTTCTGGTAGTTAATTGGAAATAAGAGCCTCACAGACTTTCCTGCCCAGGCAGGCTTTGAACCATAATCCTCAGATCTCGGCTTCCTGAGTAGCTAGGTTTACAGGTGTGAGTCACCAGTGCCTGGCTAATATATGACTTTTAAAACTCACAGTAGGTGCTTATCTGCTAGGTAGAATCTAGGTCTGATTTTATCCTCATCAGGGAGGAAAGTCTTATTTCTTCTTCAAATATTTTTTGCCTTGGACTCCTACTGCCTGTGACCCCCTCTCTAGACAGGCTCCTTCAACCAGGTTTAGTGTCTCCTCCTCTTCCAATACACATTTTCCTTAACTTGTTTCCAAAAGGCATATGGAGTGTTAGATTTCCAGACTAATGATATCCCTTCTTTTCTTCTCTAATCTGTTTTGGACTAGATCATGTTACCAAAATACTTCACAGAACAAATACTTTATATAACTGAAACTCAATCCTAAATCTCTGTGTGATTAAAGCTTGTAGTAAACAAATTCCCAGCCTCTCAGAACTAGTACTGAGATTGCCTCATTGTTTAAAGCCTTTATTCCTCATTTCCCACCGTCCCCTTCTCCTGTGTTCCCTATTTTCTTCCTTCTCTTCTCTATATACTTTGTTCTAAGGCTTTTTCAGCAGGAGTCCATCGAGAGACTAGGTGGAGGGCATTCCTGCTCACTAACATGGAAACCTACAGCCAGGCCGAGGCACAACATTTGAAGAGATGCTCATGCACAGGAACAAGCCAGCACCACGCTTTTTTGCATCATTATTCTTAGGAGTATATGAGTGATCGAAATTGTCTATACATTACTGAAAAAAAATTCAACTGGGTTTAAGTATCTGGGAAGACTACTGTTAGAATAAGACAGGATTTTCAGTATCAATTTTGTTTTCTTAAATATAAGATTGAGAAACCTTCTCACATTGATCGACAGATGGGTGTAGGAGTTTTGTGGCTTTTTTTTTAAACATTGATTAGTGCCATTCAGTTTCTTGACTCCCCCCTTCTCTAACTGTATGCCAAAAATGGGAAAATATTAATTAGCAGACAAATCAACTAGGATTTTACAGTTTTCTCTAATAACAAGGAAGTTCAAACTAGCACAAGATTTTATTTCCTTGCATTACTGTCAGGGGCTTCATGGTCTCTAGGAACTTTACAAGACATTCTCCTAGGACTCTCAAAGCTTGACTCGTGCTACTGTTTCCTTTCAGTAATATATGGAAGAATTGAAAAGAGGCTAAGAAAACTGAAATTTCTTAGCTAATGCACAATTTTGCCAACTTAATATTCTTGGTGAAATGCTTTTATTATTACCATGTGATCTCAATCCTGTGTTAGTGACTTTTTCATCACTGTGATGTTAACAGCTAAAGAATAAAAATTGATTTTAGTTCACAGTTTCAGAAGTCCAGGGTCAACTGGCTTCATTGCTGTGGGCCTGAAATAAGACAGAATATCATGGCAGTGGGAATGTGTGGAAGGAGAAACCTAGGGACATAAGTTTGGGGGGGAAACTTCATATCAAAACCATGACAAAATATTTCCTTCAAAACTGCAGTGTAAGCTCATTTGTTTGATGCAGAATGAGCTAATCACCTTGTCACAGACCTGGTCGTCATGCCTACATTCCCCCAACTCAGAGTGACTGTCAGAGTAGTGCAATGTTTTCTTTAGAATTCCTGAATTCTAACTCTAGAATTCTAGGTACATAGCTAAATAAGATTTGAAGCTTCACCAAATCTGGTATGTTATAAATACTTATGTGAGAGACAGGATGGAAGGAAAAAGATAATAAAACAAAATTTGGCATCTCTATCACATCACTGTATAGTGATTTGAAGTTAAATCTGTGAGGAGAATGGGCCAGAAGTTGTTTGTAATACTGCATTTCTCCCTTAGCTGAAACTCTCCATGAGAGAGTTGTGGTGCTTCAGTGAAGGTGCACCACTGACACTATAGTCTTTCTCAAGCTGTGCTTCTGGGTATGAAAACTACAAAACTTTACAAAACTTCAGAACAATGAGAGATGAGTCTTTTTTTAAATAGCATCAGGCAAAGAGGCACAGCATGGGACCTCAGCCCACACATAGCCCCTGGCCAACTAGTGCTTAGGAAAGAGTGCATGTACATAAGGAATAGAGTGTCTGAGAATAGATTCCCTTGACACAGACTTATAGTACAGGTTTCCATATTCTCTTCAGGTAGTTATCTAGCTTTTACTTAACTGCCTCCAGCTTGAGCTCATACTACCTCCAGTCTCTGTAGCCACACAGCTGCTCTGCAGTAAGAATAGGCAAAATAGCTTTACATTTATTGTATTTTTTCCTCATAACTTTTCTTGTATTTTCTGGCCAATTTTTCTATTGGTTACACCACAGTATTCAGTTGACACACAAACACATGTGTCTTTTCTGTCTTCCTTGGTGCATGTCCTCCACTCACAGCCAAGTTATGAACCCTCATACTTCTCTCTGGGGACTCTGCAACAAGATGACGTTAGGGCAGTAAGCTTTTTTTTTTTTTTTTAAATTGTTCATCCCAGAATGCAGCAATGTCTTAGAGTGACTGAGTGTAATCAGATATTCAGAAGGCATAAACTCTCACCCCATGATAAACTATGAAATAGATAATAGATACTTTGATAGAGGTGAGGGGCTATGTAGAACAGAATAGAGAAAAGATAGTTGACCTTTCAAGGTTCTTAAATGGGAGGAAAAGGTGGGTAGAACAAAGACCCATAAGCAGCTTCTGACTTGGAAAGGCACAGCATTTTTTTTAAATATATATTTTTATTGTAAAGATACTGTATAGAGCGGTTGCCGTTTTAAAAGAGTAAGATAATGAATACATTTCCTTTTGGGCATTGTTACCCCCACCTTTGTTTTTCCCCCTACCATCCCTTTCCTCCCCACTTCCCCAACTCCTTCCTTCCCCCACCCTGAAGTTTTAAAGTTCATTTTCAACATAGTGTCTTGTACATGTCATTGTTACAATGGGTCAGCCAATGGAGGCTGAGCAGATCTAATTTGGGCAGGTTAAATGCATGACAATTGCTGGGTTTGGATTGGTCTTTCTATTTCCACCTAACAAGGTAACACAGAATAGTCTCCTGATTGGGTAGAGGCTTGAGAGTGACAGAAAAATGGTGAAAGGCCTCTAAAGCAAGGTAAGGGCCAGCTCACAGTGATTTTTGCTGTATTTTATTTGCAAGTGCAAATAATGAAGTCAACCAAGATCTAAACGATGGTGAGATTGTACTCTTGATAAAAGAGCCCAAGGTCCTATCACAAAGGATGTGGTTTAATAAGGGATGAAGTTTCAGATCCATTTCTGGAATTGTTATACTCTCATCCCGCACACTGGCCCCCACTGCATACCATTCCTTCATAAAGATTAAGGCACAGCATTTTCTAATAAACAGCAAAAATCTCTGCTGCACCTATGTGTGAAAAGCCCAGAAGCCAAGCCTTCAGAGTGCTTGACTCAGACCCCTGCCCTACAGAGCCTGCCTAGGCAATAAAGCCAACAGACTCAGCCTGACACAATTTGACTCTTGACAACCCAGATCCTACGTATTATCACATTTTGACACTGAAACGGTAGAATCTTATTTAGAAAGTATTTTCCATTTTAGTATGTTTTAGTTGAGCTCAAACTTAACCTTGTTTTCTGAGTGTTTGTATGGTACTTGAGAAAAGCAGGGTTTTTTTTGTTTTTATTTTTGTTTTTGGTAGTTTAGTAGATTAAAGAGTCTCACGACTTCCTGAGCTGGGTTTGAACTGAGATCTTTAGATCTGATCCTCCTGAGTAGTTAAGATTACAGGCTTGGCCACTAGCATCCAGGTAGTATATTGCTTTTTTAATATTGCTTTCTGCACATGTTGTTTTGTCATCTATTTTTCTCAGACTTAGAAGTTAGTCCAGAACAGAAAAAATGATATTTGGGTGCTAAATAACTGGTAAATATCAATAACAATATAAAATCTTGATAACAAAATTTTATTGTTACCATTTTCTACCATGCCTTTTTTTTTCTTAACGTATTCAGGCTATACCCTCTTACCATGTGACAATGACTATGGTATTTTATACTGTAAAGTTAATTTCCTCAAGTATGATTAATCAAAAATTTTCAGATTTTGTTTCTTAAAACATTTTGCTTTTTATGTTGTCTGTGGGTACCTGTGGCTATGCTTGTCATACTAGTTATGTGCAGGATTGATTCAGGTCAGGCCTAGTAGAAAAGTCCAAAAGACTCCATCGCAACAAAAACATTGTGGAATAGTGGTGTACACCTGTCATCTCAGCTACCACAGGGATCCAGAGCCAGTCTGAGCAGGAAAGTTCATGGACTCTTCAATTAACCAACAAAATGTTAACCAGCAAAAAGGTAGAAGTGGAGCTGTGACTGAAGTGGTAAAAGCTTAGGAACAGTACCCAGGTCCTGAATTCAAGCCTTGGGAGCAGTAGAGAAATGGGGAGGGAGAGGGAGTGGGATATTATAAGCATAAAAATAATTTTTAAAGAATAAAAATACTTTTTAAGTAGCAAAGAGAGAGACAGAGCATTCTGATTAAGACAAAACTTGGTGGTACCAGCTTTCTTGTTTCCGTTGGTGAATCTCTTGGTTTAATGAGATCTTGAGATGAATATAGTTGTCTTCTTTTCATTCTGTTTATATGTTTCTTTTTCTATCTTATCTCTCTAGTGAGGAAGCAATAAGTTTATTTTAATTAGGTTGAAACTGTCTGTATTCTGCAATATTTTGTGTGTGTGTGTGTGTGTGTGTGTGTGTGTGTGTGTGTGTGTGTGTGTGTGTGTGTGTGTGTGTGTGTGTGTGTGTGTGTGTGTGTGTGTGTGTGTGTGTGTGTGCTTGCCAGTCCTTGGGCTTGAACTCAGGACCTGAGGACTGTCCCTGGGTTTGTTTTTTTTTTTTTTTTCTCAAGACTCTACTACTTGAGTCACAGACAGTGCCACTTCCAGCTTTTTCTGTTTATGTTGGTACTGAGAAATCGAACCCAGGGCTTCATGCATGCGAGGCAAACACTGTACCACTAAGCCACATTCCCGGCCCTATTTTATGGTTATGAATGAGGGTTGCTTTTTAATGCTGTTAGTTGAAATCTTGCAGAAGGCCACATTGTTTTTAGTTGTTCAGATCATAAAGAATGTGAACATTTGTGTGGGGGGAGGAGTTCAAGCTAAGTCCAGTGGTATTCAACCTGAATTGCACCTCAGTACTATTTAGCCAGATGACTTTAGCCACCTGGCTTCCTGAGATATCTGATTCCCAAAGAAAAAGTAGATAATAGTAGGTAGATATTTGAAAAGATATTCCTCCAGAGATACACATTTTTTTAAATTTAATGATCATTTTAAAAAGGACCTCATGATGTTAACCTCAAGGCATGTTGGTGCCATGTAATGAACCTTGGACCCCCTGCCTAATCTTTAACTGGCAGGCGGAATTTTAAAATACTGTGTAATATTTAGCCTCAGTCTAGTGTTTATGTTCAGAAAGGCCCACAGTTGTCAGCCAAAAACAATCTCAAATTTCTTGTGAAGATAGTATATGTGGTTAATCCTTAGCAACTGTTAACATGATGAACTTAGACACACTGAAATTTTATGAATTTATTTGAGCAAACATTCATGAATTGGGCAGACCCAGACCTCAAGTGATTCAGCACTTTGTGGATCACATGGGAGGGCAACCTTTTGTGAGGTGTTCTCTGAAGGGACAAGACAAAGAACTATTTTATTGGTTGGTGTGGAACATTGTCAGTTGGTGACCAGTTCAATTGGGTTTCAGTTTGTTTCTGTAGGAACTGAAGGCACTAGAACCCTTACAGCTTCGTGTTTTGACACCATTATGAAGACTTGCTTTATGTATCCTCATCACCTTTCCTAAGATTGACCTAAGGTGGATTTACTAACAAGTTATCAGCTCATGGTCACCATTACATTGTGTGCCTTGTGAAACCAGAGAGAATGTTTGGATGGTTTTGTATGTCCTTATATTGTTCAATATAGTTTATATATGTTCTGGCAAGATTTGTGAAATTGAACTGATATTAAATTTCATGAGTTGGAATTGTCTTGTTACTTTTCAGGAATGTATTGCATAAAGATATACTGTATATAACAATTCGTTTTCTTTTTCATTAGGAACTGTCCAAGATCACCATGCCAGTTATATTTAATGAGCCTTTGAGCTTCCTACAGCGGCTAACGGAATACATGGAGCATACTTACCTCATCCACAAGGCCAGTTCATTATCGGATCCTGTGGAAAGGATGCAGGTAGGTGTCTAAGCATGGAGTGAGGGATAAATCTTAGAGATAGATTATCTTACTGCTTTCTGAATTTCATTCTTAAACACACAGGAAATTACTCTGAAATCCTGTGTGAGGATAGGAAAAGTTTTCAAAGCACTTAACCAGTATGTATGAAGAATCCTTTGTGTACATTGCTCCCATAACCATACTGCAGAACTGGTGGGAAATTTAAGGGAAGCATAAAGTAGTCATAGCCACGCTTTAAAAATTCTTCATTCTAGAAGATAGCATTGTGTTAGGGAAAAAATCCAATACAGCTTCTTTCAAATTTGTTTCTAAAAAGCAGAAAATATACACATGTAAATGCTTGTTTATGCTTATATCCACACCGCTAAATGTTCAAACAAAAGACACTTGGAATTGAATTTTTACATTTTCTTTTTAAATAGCTGTTTACATGATACTGTTCTCCCATTAAACAAAGCAATAGCATTCAAAATCTGAATCTTCCTATTTTATTTGTATGAATAAGTCTTGTCTAATCTCACTGGCTTTGATACCAATTTTTAGTTTTATATCTCTTTTCTACAATTCTAAATGTGTGTATAGGTGGCACTCTTTATCCTGGGTTCCACATTCACAGATTCAATCAACCTTAGATCCAGAGTAGGAAAAAAAATATCTGAACTGAATGTGACTAGATTTTGTCATTACTCCATACACAATAGAGTATAACAGCTATTCACATTGTGTTCGGTATTATAAATAATATAGAGATAGTCTAATGTATCAGAAGGATGTGGATAGATTATTTTCAAATATCCATCATTTTTATATGAAATTTGAGCATCCACAGATTTTGGCATTGGGAAGGAAGGGCCTGGAAATCAATCTTCCAGATACTGAGGGGCAATTGTACTAAAAAAATTAATGTATTAGAAATAACTGGGTTTAAGAGCTTCTAAAGATTTCTTGAACGAATGTGTAGCACTCTTAGGATATTATGAAAGTCATGTTGAAGGATAACACAATGGGAAGAAAATAATTAATTTTTATTCTGAATATCCAAGTTTCCAGAGCCATATTAAAACTCAAAAGTAATTCAACTCTTCAGAATAATTTTGTCAGTTACTGTTTTTGCCCAGTTTCTTCTCTGGAGAGGTAACAGCTGGGCTGTTAACTGATTTGTGCAATGCTCTGTCCCACAGTGTGTAGCTGCATTTGCTGTGTCTGCAGTTGCTTCTCAGTGGGAACGCACTGGAAAGCCATTCAACCCACTTCTGGGAGAAACTTACGAATTGGTCCGGTGAGGTTTTTCACTCTGTCCCCCATTCCAGATAGATAGTTGAATTTGCATGATTGGCATAACATTGTTGAAGAGGAAAAATACGTATTTTGAGTATCACCAAATAGCAGTTATTTGATGTTTTTATTTTTATGAATCTTATTTTTAAAATAGAAGCTACGTCAAAAGTACTGAAACAGACATAAGATTTATTTGGAGGATTTCAATGTGTCTGATCATGTGGGACTAATTAGTCTCTTTTTATCATTTCAGGGTTTTATATAATTGGCTAGCTTAGATAGATAGCTACTGTATCTTCCTATTTTTCCTTGCACAAGTTTTGACCATATCCCCTGCATGTTGAAATATGGATACATTGTATCTTTCTTCCCCCTAGTGCCTCATGTGCTACTCCAGTGCTGTACTCTCATCACATTTTTTGAAAAACCTTGATTTTGACATAGGATCTTGCTATTGTCCAAGCAAGCCTTGGAGTCCCTAATCCATCTGCCTCTTCCTTTTCCCCTTCCTGTATTTGGGATTGCAGGTGTGAGCCACTGCGCCTAACCTCTCTCTTGATATAAAATGAAGTTAAGTTTAAAATTCACACAATATTATTTCATGTAAATCATCCAAATTCATAGGAGTATCTTGTTTTAATATATTCAAATAGCTGACATTATACTTATACTGGCTCAAGTAGTTTGGGTTGCATTTGTACTGTTTCTTATGTGTTCTTCTGTTGAGATCATAATAATTGCTTACTTTGTTTTTTGACTGAAATGACAATCAGTAGTAGAGTTAATTGCAATATTGCTTTTTTTTAATATTAAGAGATGACCTTGGATTCAGACTAATTTCGGAACAGGTCAGCCATCACCCACCAATCAGTGCATTTCATGCAGAAGGACTAAACAATGACTTCATCTTTCACGGCTCAATCTATCCAAAACTGAAATTTTGGGGGAAGAGTGTAGAAGCAGAACCCAAAGGAACTATCACCTTGGAGCTCCTTGAGTAAGTTATAGTTAATCCATCTAGCTCTTTTCATACATACTGACTAGTGTGTCACATGTACATAGACTTGTGCGCACAAAAAGAACAGAATTTATTAAGCATGAATTACCTACCTATATGTAAAAGAATTTGAAAAGAGGGCCGAGAAGGTGGCTCAGTGGTAGAATGCTTGCCTTGCAATGCATGAGGCCCTGGGTTTGATTCTTCAGCACCACATAAGCAGAAAAAGCCAGAAGTGGTGCTGTGGCTCAAGTGGTAGAGTGTTTGCCTTGAGCTGAAGAGCTCAGGGACAGCGCCCAGGCCCAGAGTTCAGGCCCCACGACTGGGGGAAAAAAAAAAAAGAATTTGAGAAGAGCAGTAGCCACTGTTGATCAGGCCAGATTCATATAAAAAGTTGATGCTTGATTATGGTATTGGATCTGTTTTAGATAAATATGGTTATTAACTCCATGGAAGTTCTTATGAAACTAGCTGTCAGTATATTTAAAGAGCTTTCAAAACAAATTACATCTTGGAAAATATTAAAATGACAATTGTGTGGCATATGTTGGACATGTAGGTAAGTTCTTTCACAAGATTAGTTATAAATTCAAGTCATTTCCAGTTAAGATAGAATACTACACTCTGAGTTTCCCACTCACTGAATTCACTTAGAAATTCTAGCCAGTAAATAAAGATAGGCAGAACTGGGGAAAGAGCTCATATCTTAAAGGTCAACTCACCAGTGAGATTTCTACTGGGTTTTCCCCCTCATTTCTCCTGGCTCAGTGAGTTACAGAACTGACAGGAGAAGCAGACAGAAGTTGTTCCAAGAGAAACTTTCTCCCTTCTGATTAGAGGAGCTGCAAAGATGAAAAGAGTAGCAGAAATTCTGCTTCACTTCCCCCACCCCCAAGCCTGGTAGTGGCGGCAGCAGCAGCAGCCACATGCCTAAAACTCAGAAAAGTTTCTTCTCTTTGACTGTAGGAACTGAACAAAGGGATCATAGTTCCCAAAGAGTATTTTTTAAAAATCTGTTAACTTCTTTTATGTTTATGCCCCCAAGTAAGGCCTTGAGCAGAGGCTTAAGCCCCAGCTTGCTAAACAGAGGGTGTAAAAGGGGACCATTGTTATCTAAGAGTGGAAAATGATCCACAGAAAGGAGGGAGCTCCATTACCTGTACATGGTTCATAAGCCTACCTGTACACTCATCTAAATGATCCCAACTGGTACCCAAAGGCTTTGGTGTAAACTCATGCCCAAGTCCTTGCATGGCTGTTGAGGTGGATCCTAAGTAATATTACAAGGCTTTGAAAATTAATCTGACTGGAGTCTAAAGCTATAGAATAATGTCAAGACTTGTGTCCTTAAACTGTATTTATTATCTACTTAGCGAAAGTCAATAGTCATAATTTTTTGAGATAGCACATAGTCTCATAAAAGTTCAAGTATCACTGGGTACAGTGGCTTATATCTGTAATCCTAGATCTGAATATTGCAGTTTGAAGCCACCCTAGGCAGGAAAATCCCTGAGACTCTTATCTCCAAATAACCACAAAAGAAAGCCAGTTGTGGTTCAATTGGTAGAGCTCTAGCCTTGAACACAAAAGCTCAGGGACAGCACCCAGACCCCTAGTTCAAGTTCCAGGACCAGCATACACACAAAAAAAACTTTTAAGTGTCAAGAAGGCAATCCATAATTATTTGGCTTATACTTAAGAAACAGAGAATTTGACTCCTCACAATAAGAAAAGACAATTGACAGATGCTAACCCCAGGATGACCCAGATATTGAAATTTGTATCAAAGACATTAGAGCAGCTGTGTTAACTGTGCTCCTTGAGAAACACCCTTACATGAATAAAAAAGACACAAAGATGGAAATTTTAGTGTTAAAAATGTAGTAGTACAATAAGCATAAGTGGTGCAAAATGAAGGTGATATAACTATGACATCTATATGCGGAAATAAAAATATGAGGAAAGCAGCTAAAGATAACATATGACTTATTATGTGTAACTATATCTGGAAGCCTTAATATAGTCAAGATGTTTATTCTCCCCCCCGAATGTAAAAAGCAGTCTTTATTAACACAAATAAAATTTCCAGGTGACTCTTTTGTGGGAAAGGGGTAAATTATACTGGTGTTTGAACTCAAGGCTGTGTGCTAGCTAGGCAGGTGCCCTACTATTGAGTCATACCCCAACCTTTTGTTTTTGTTACTGTTCTTGTAGGATCTTGCTTTTCCCCCAGGCCACTACGAATTGTGATCCTCCTATTTATGCTTTCTATGTAGTTAAAATAGTAGGTGAATACTCTTCTACTGTTTTTTATTGGTTTAAGAAAGGATCTTCACTTAAGTTGGTCTCAAACCATGATTCTCTTGATCTCAACCTCTTGAGTAATTAGGATTGCAGGTATGAACAACCATGTCTGACCCGAGATAATTTTTGACTGAAGAAGTTGATTCTAACTTATCAGAAGAGGAAAATTAAGTAGAACAATAATATTCATTTTTAAATGAACACAGTTGATATGTGTACCTACTTTGAAGTTTTAGCTCTAAATCTCTTGTATCAGGAGTGTGGTATTGCAAAGAGTAGGCTCATATATTTGTGAAATAGACTCCAGAAATTGGCCCCCTTAGAAATAGTTGTTTTGTTTTTGTTTTTGTTACAAAAGCACAGAGACAATGCAACTAAGACAGAGTCTTTCCATAAATGGTTTGGGGACAAGTGGCCAAATTATACACTTTGGATCAGGCAAAGACCTCTTATGTTTATAATACATTGAAGACTAAATAAACTAGGTTTCTTGTTTGATTGATTTCATGGTATTGGAGATTGAAATGAGAATCCTGGGACATGTGTTTTACCATTGAGTACCAAAGTAGGTTTTGCCAAAATTGAAAAAATTTGCTCTATGAAGTACACTGTTCATGATATACAAAGATAAACTATAGCTAGTAAAATTTACATACAAATGAGTTATCCAACAAAGAACTGAGGGGTTCTTGAAACTTGCAAGAAAAACCTGACATGAAATTGAGCAAAGAATATTTCACTAATAGCTATGGATGGCAAACAAGTACATGAAAACATACTCAATGGCACTAATTATTAGAGAAATAAAAAATTAAAATCATAACAAGATACCAGTATTAGAATGGCTAAAAAAGTATGTTTTAAATGATAGTGCTGCCAAGTTAGAGAAATAAAAGCATGAGTCACACAAAAATGTCTATACAAGTGTTTATAGTAGTATATTTTTCATAATTAAACACTAAAAAAACCCAATGACCTTCACTGAGTGAACTGTTAAACTATGGTATAAACCAGCCATAAAAAGAATGAATTATTGTGCATATAATAACACAGATCATGAGTGGATTTCAAGCTCCTATGTAAATTGAAAAAGCTAATCTCAGAAGGTTGTCTAATATATCATTACATTTATGTACCTTCTGGAAAAGGTAAAAAAAGAGATGAGTAAGGGATTAGGGATGAGGTAGGGATTCAGGGATGAAAAATGGAGTGATTAGCGCAAGCAGAGGAAAATTTTGGAGGTTGAGGATGTGTCTCTCCTGATTATGCCAGTGGTGCTTACACAGATCTGTATATGCATTAAAGCTCACAGAACAGAACACCAGCAAAAATAAATTTTGTCATTTGTAAGTCTGTCATGTTAAAACATGTATCTAAGGATAAATATTCAAAGAAACAATTTTCAAAGCACAGGATAGACACAATTGGAGTATATTCACATGCACTCATTTGTTGTTTTAAATTCCTTATGGGAGGAAACCCGAGATTTTTTAATAGATAGTTTTAATTTTTACTTTTATTTTTCATATATTTTACTGTACTTTTGCAGCTTATAATAATCATATACAGGTTGAGTATCTCTTGTGAGTAATGCTTGGAACCAGAATGTTTTGGAATTAGTCTTATTTGATTTTGGAATGTTTGAATAGACTACCAGTTGAGCATAATGAATCTGACAGTCCAAGATCCCAAATACTTCAAAATCCGAAATTCATTGAGTGTTATATCAGCACTCAAGAATTTTGGATTTCAGATGTTTTTGAATTAGTGAGTGTATTTAGAGTTTATTTGTCTTAAGTTTATTTGGAGTTCAGTGCAGGTTTTTTTCTTAAGCTTTTGTTTTCATTTTAAAGCCATAAGAATGTAACTGGCTGCCTGTCTGTAGTCCTATAGACTCAGGAGGCTGAGATCTGAGGATTGCAGTTTGAACCTAGCCTAGGGAGAAAAGTCCATGAGACCATTATCTTTAATTAGCCACCAAAAAGTTGGAGATGGATATATGCCTCAAGTGGTAGAGCACCAGCCTTGATCAAAAAAACTATGGGACAGTGGCCAGGCCCTGCCTCAGTACCAACATCAAAAAACAAAACACAGTATCATAAGAACAGGAAGCTGAGGCCTAACTGTGAGTTGAAGTCAATGTGAGTTGAAGTCATGTGTTGAATCAAATAACATTTTCAAATAGAATGATTTCTCACTTCTGTGGGTTTGGGGTTTGCTTTTAGACACAATGAAGCATATACGTGGACCAATCCCACTTGCTGTGTGCATAATATCATTGTTGGTAAACTCTGGATTGAGCAGTATGGCAATGTGGAAATCACAAACCACAGGTAAGGCATGTTAGAATTCTTACCCATTTTGTCAGTTTTATCAGTTACAGTGCACTTCATTAAGAAGAAAAATAAGCTCTAGTAGAACCTGATGACAAATATAAAAAATGGACACCAGAATTCTAGAATTAATAGAAGCTTATCCTTTTAATGAATAGTAACATTGTTCCTAATTAATGAAGATTGGGTGAACTCTGAGCTTCCCCAGCTCATGTGCATCTTAATTCTAGCTTTAGCCCATTTCCAGGGATAATTGTTTACTTTGTGTTACTAACATAGGCTTGAATGTATGAGGTGGGAGGAGGGTATAAGAGTTAATAAAAAGGGTAGTAGACTCACAGAGGAGGTGAGATTGACTGATGCATTGTGTGCATAGATGGAAATGTCACAATGAAACCTCCCTTGTACAACTATACATGCTAATTTAAAAAAGAATTAACTTCAAATCCTGATGAGCTTTAGCCAAGTCACTTATTTCTTGTCAGCATCCCATATCTTTTCTTTAAGGTTAGCACATTGGTGTTAGAAGATGAGTTTTGCCAACTCCTCCTGCATGGACCCTGGCATGTAAAGAAAATCAATGAATAGCAGCTGCTAGCAGAAAACTTATCAAAGTTGCAGTTCTCTTCCATATCTTGCACACTGAGTACTAATGTGAACTTACTGTTTCCTTTACAGGACTGGGGACAAATGTGTGTTAAATTTTAAGCCATGTGGCCTTTTTGGTAAGGAATTACACAAAGTTGAAGGCTACATACAAGATAAAAGGTAACGTTGCCATTTCAAATGTTGAATGGTATAGATGTTTAACTAGGATGTCAGTATGAAATCTGTCATAAACTAATAAAGTTAGCATTTTAATAAACAGAAAACTTGGTTCTGCAAGGAAGTATCTATTTTTGTAAAGTTTTGACATTAAAGGTTGTCATATTAATATTTGATTAGAGCAAAACATGGGTTTGTTGGATAAACATCAGTTTCTCTTGACAGCAAAAAGAAGCTATGTGCCCTCTATGGGAAGTGGACGGAGTGTTTATATAGTGTTGATCCTGCCACTTTTGAGGCTTACAAAAAAAATGACAAGAGAAACACTGAAGAAAAGAAGAACAGCAAACAGGTGAATGTTCTGTTTGGTGGTACAAGGAATAATAATTGGGCTTTTGCATTTATGAAAATCCCTTTGTAAATGACCTGTTCCTGGGTCATGTCACTTCATTTTGGTTTTGCGAAACACATGTAATTCTTCTTGCATCTTTTATGTAAGCAGATATCTGCCTTTGTGTAAAATAAAAGTGACAATTTTTTATGGGATGTAGCTGTGGAGCAATTCTAGGTGGGGCTTTTATTGAATTCACATATCTTTTAAATGTAGGAATTCATCTTAGACAAATTTCCTACTGTTTTATGTTGAAATGATTTGAGTAGGTAAAATTCTTCCAGAATTATCTCTCACATTTTCATGGTTATCTGTCCTAACCATGAAGTGACTGACAGTACACCATTATGGTTAAAGATGCTGTCACTGGACCATTCTCTTGATGTTAAACATTCTTCTTTGTGGGACAGTCACATAGCTTGCTGTCTTGCTACAGAAAGGCTCTGATATCCAGCAGTCTCCTATCCTTTTCTTTCAGCAGAACTGCTGAGAGCTAAAGAAAGACTGCACCTCTTAACACAGGAGACAGGTATTTGAAGACTGACTCCATCTAGTAGCTAGCAAAATTGCAGAGGTACAAAATTGAGGTTAGAATTGTGTGTCTACCATTTGTGAGTAGTGCAAACTAAAGCTGGGTCCCCAGCCCTCAGCCTCAGTAAAATTTGTAAAATTAGGTTTTTAATAGCACCCACTTGCTTGATGAGTTGACTCAAAGCAGTCTCTGTCCCTTAGACTAACAAATTCTTTTCTGCAAATATGCCCTCTTGACTGATAATTCATCATTGAGCATTTGTTAAAAAGGCAGGTTCCTAACCCTCGCCTCAGACGTACTGAATTAGTCTTTTGTGCTCGTAAGTGTTTTTTTATGCATGTAAAAATTTAAGCTCTCATTTTCCTCAAAAGCCCAGATTATTTTCATAAGTGACCTTCTTTGTAAATTGAGCCACTCTTCACTCTTCTGAGGCCAGAGCATGCAGCTTTAGCCTCTTTTTT
>NW_027205198.1:0-16897 GCF_024711535.1 Dipodomys merriami
GTTGTTTTGATTTGCATTTCTTTTATGGCTAGGGATGTTGAACATTTCTTCATGTGTCTATTGGCCATCCTTCTTTCTTCTTCAGAGAAGCTTCTCTTTAAGTCTTTCGCCCACTTATTTATTGGGCAGTTGTTTCTTTGAGGATTTGTTGTTGGGTGGTTTAATTTTTTAAAAAAATTATATTAAGTGAAGTAAGCCAGGCCCAAAGAAACATAGGTCCCATGGTTTCCTTTATTTGCAATATCTAGTATAGGTATGAGTCAAGCGGAAAAGGTCAGATAATGTGATGTTAGGAAAATGAACCCATAAATATGTATTTTAATGTTTTCATTTCTTTCAGGCATGTGTTTCTAATGCATTTATAAGATTATTTCTTTGTTACTTTGTATGTCCCTCCCCCACAGTGTAACCCCCGCTTTCACTATATTTGATGTCAGTATAACATGTGGAGGAGATGGGGACAAACAAGTCATTTAAGGATTCAGGTGGACCTGTTGCAACAATGAGAAGTACAAAATGTCATGTCAAAACCAGCTTTACAATGTCAGTGTGGGGGAGGGAGGGGGGTATGATTGGGTGGGGGGAGGGGGGAGGATGGGAAGGGAGGTGAAGGGTAAACAAAGGAGGAGGCTGCAATGCTTGGTAAGAAATGTATGCATTATCCTGCCCATGTAATTGTAACCCCTCTGTACAGTATGTTCTCAAATAAAATAAAATAAAATTTAAAATTAAAAAAAAATTTGGTTAACTACTTATGGAAAACTAAAGCTAGAACATTATATATCACCTTGCACCAGAATCAACTCCACATGGATCAATCACCTCGGAGTCACAGCAGACACTCTGAAAACATTACAGAATGGAGTAGGAGAAACCCTAGGTCTCCTTGGCATAGGCCGAAATTTTCTTAATAGAGCCCCAGAAACACAACAAATGAAAGAAAGGTTGGACAAATGGTATTGCATGAAATTGCAGAGCTTCTGCATGGCAAAGGACATAGCTTGGAAGATCAATAGAAAGTCCACGCATTGGGAGAAGATTTTCACTAGCCATACAACAGACAAGGGTCTCATATCTAAAATATACCTGGAACTTAAAAAATTAAATCCCTCCAAAACAAATCTTCAAACAAACAATTCCCCAATAAATGACTGTGCTAAAGACTTAACGAGAAACTTTTCTGAAGAGGAAAGAAGGATGGCCAATAGACACATGAAAAAATGCTCAAGTTCTAGCCATAAAAGAAATGCAAATCAAAACAACAAGGATATATCACCGCATCCCAGTTAGAATGGTTATAATAAAAAATTCTAATAACAACAGCTGCTGGAGGGCATACGGACAGAAGAGAACTTTACTGCATTGTTGGTGGGAGTGTAAACTTGTTCAACCACTTTGGAAAGCAGCATGGAGATTCCTCAAAAGACTCCACATAGAGTTCCTTTATGAGCCGGCAATCCCACTTTTGGGCATTTACCCAAATGATCACAAACAAGACCAAACTAAAGCTACCGGCACGACTATTTTTATTGCAGCATTATTTACCATAGCTAAGTTGTGGAACCAACCCAGATGCCCCTCAGTAGATGAATGGATCAAGACAATGTGGTATATATACCCAATGGAATTCTATGCCTCCATCAGAAAGAATGCCATTGCCCCATTTGTTAGGAAATGGAAAGACTTGGAAAAAATTACATTAAGTGAAGTAAGCCAGGCCCAAAGAAACATAGGTCCCATGGTTTCCCTTATTTGTAATAACTAAGTTCAGATAAGTTGATGTTAATGGAATGAACCCCAAGATAAGTATTTAAATGTTTTTTTTCCTTTTATGCAATTGTTTCTATCATATGTATAAGATAATGTTTGTCTTGAGCCTCCCTCTCTTTTTCGTGTTCTTTGTTTTGTTGAATGTTGCAGATCTGACGGGAGTATTCTTCTGCTGGTGTTCTCGTAGTAGTTCTTGTCCTCAGCTCTCTCATGGAATCTTGTTGTTTCAGACATCTGAGAGCTGTGATGGGAAAGATAGGCTGGCCACATTCCCAGGCTCTGGGAAACCCTCTATTCTCCCACTCAGTGACTAAGAGTTCAATATCCTAATTTACTCCAAAGTTACCTCGAATCTCTTGCTCACCACTCAGCCGCCTCTACTTTCCTCAATCGCTGTTAGTGGTGTTAACCAACAGAGGGAATTCTGGTGCTGCAGGGCAGCATGGAATGTGGGCCAGCATTCTTGAATCCCATTGGTCAGAAAGAACCAGGAAAGAATGGGTTTGTGGCCGGAATCCTGTGATGCAGGCAGCATGGGCGGAGTAAAAATGACAGCAGCTTCGCCAGACCCTTTCCCAGAGAACTCTGTCCAATTCAGTTGGGTACAAAAGGGTGACCTGCTTTACTTGGATAGCTGCACAAATTGTTGTGTATGGCTGTTTGTTGCCAGTCTCAGAACTTGAACTCAGGATCTGGGCACAGTCTGTGAGCTGCATTGGATCAAGGCTAGCGTGAGCCACATGTCTCTTCTTGTGGCTTTGTTGCCACTTAAGTTGGATAGTGGTCTAAAGGACTTTCCTGCCTAGGGTGACTTTGAACATGACCCTCCTTTCACAGCCTTGTAAGTATCAAGGAGGACTGCTGAGAGCCACTGGTGCCTGCCTAATCATTGGTCTTGCTGATGTTCTTGGACAGACCGGTGATTTCCCTATCCTCAGGTTTAAGTGGTGGGAGCTGGAACCCACAGTTCGAATCCTGGTCCTCCCACTTTCAAATGGCAGGAGATACTAAGAAACTCATTTATCCATATGAATACCAATGGAATGTGATGTATGTCATGATTGAATGAGCAGTTCTTGAATGATTCCAGTATAAAATTATACACAATTATATTATAGGACACTGATCGATTTTAGTTAATACTTTATTAAGCATTTCAACAATAACATTCATAAAATGGAGGCCGAATGAAATACCTAAGAATTGGGTGTCATATAGCATAGAGATGCCATTTTTCTTGCCAGGACTGGGATTTGAACTCATGGTCTTGGTAACTGTGTTGCACCGTGTGGGAAGGGGAAGCTTGCCTCCTTGAAGTCAAGAAATTCAATCTGTTCCTTAGGCCTGAAATGGATCCTCTGCACTAAATAAAATCCTATTCATGTACATTTTAAGTATATGATTTATATTTACAGACATATGTATGTACATATTGAGTTCAGTATATTTATTCATTTTATTTTTTGTTTTGTTCATGTATTGACTTTATTTTATTGTCTATTATGGCACATAGAACAATGATTACATTGATTACATATGATATAGGTGTACATATGTATTCTGCTTCATATCTGACACCCAGGACTTTCACAGAAAAGGAAAACATGTGTCACCATCAGCTTTTTATTCCATGATTCGTTGTTTGGGAGTTCTGACATCTGATCTCATGGCCTACAGGGACAAATTCATGAATGGGTCACTGTCAGCATGCCATCCTGGGGCAAATTGAGCTGACAAGAAGTTCCCAGGGCCTGAGATTGAGCCCCAGCGGTTGACAAAATAAGAACAGATTGACACTCAGATGGTAGTACGCTAATAAATATATATCTTTATAGAGTGCCAGAGATGTCTATCCATTATTCAGTTATATAGACTACATTCCTACCATTCTTGGGTATTATTATACCTCCATGTAATTAATGTTATTGTTTTTATCCTCAATGAGATGTACAAGTCGTTATGTTGAAAACTAATTTTACAACTTTGGTGTGGGGGTGTGGTGAGGAAGGGGGGTTGGGAAGATTGGGTTGGGAGGCGGGGGAAGGATGTTAATGGATGGGAAAGGGAAACAAAAGAGGAAGCTACAATGCTTGATAAGAAATGTACTCATTATCTTGCCCATGTAATTGTAACCCCTCTGTACATTATTTTCACAATAAAAAATAAATAAATAAACTCTTAAGTAAATTGGTGTCCTGAAATCATTGCATCCCTGTAAGAAAGAGTATTCTTTTAATTTTTCATATTATATAAAATCAACCAGCCGACTAAAACCATGATGTCTAATTTTACACGAGTATCATTCATGAGCAACTCATTCAACAGTGACATTTATAACATTCCACGGTTATTCTTATAGATTGAAATGAGTCTCTTAGGCTCTCCCATCTTCCAGAAGTGACATGACTGGGATTCGACTCTAGTCCTATATTGCCGTGCAGGACTATGGTCCAAAAGCCCAATAGCTCACCAGCCTTAAGCAATGCAAGGTGAAGTACCCTTTGGAGCTGTGTCATTCAGACCCAGATGGTCATGGTGCAAAATCTAAAAAGGCCATCTCACCACTTATTTTCTGTGCATTCCCCCCCAGCTTGCAAGGCCTGGAGGTCTAGGATCCAAGGATCGTCTGTGGTTCCAGTGGCTGCACCACAGCCTAGGGTGATGGAAGCTGAGGCAGAGTTGCCATGACCTGAGTTCAAGAACTTGCTTGGCAAAAAAATTTCCCTGGCTTGCAATTGGTGCTGTTTTATCTGCCAGGCTTTGGATTTGAACTTAGGGTCTGGGTAACTCTGCAACACTGTGGATGAAAGGGACGCTCACCATGCTTGAGGACAAGAAAGTCAGGCCTGCTCCCTAGGCCTGAATTCATGCCCGAGCCCTGGGAAACACACTATTTATATACATTTTAAAGATAGGATTTGTACCTACCTATTGATGTTCAGTCCATATCCTGTTTGTTGTGGTTATCTATTGTATTTCTGTTTTATTCATTTATTTACCACTTATTTTATTGACTGTGATAACACGCATTCCATTTATTATATTGATGACATCCTATCATATATATCTAGATTTGTAGACATGTTCTCTTTCATGTCTTACACCCAGGACACTCAGAGAAAAGGAAAACAGGTGTTACACTCCACTTCTTACTCCATGATACAAATGTTGGCAGTGCTGGGACCTGAGCTCAGGGCCTAGCAGACCCAATTCATGAATGGGTGTGTCAACATGGCAAACTCTAGCCCAGGAAGCTGCCAGGCAGTTCCCAGACCCTGAGATCGAGCCACAGGGGAGGACAAAATAGCCATACATGGATAGGCAGGTGGTAATATACCAATAAATATGTTTGTATATAGTGCCACAGACATCTGCCTAGGATTCAAGTATATCAACTAGGTTCCTACCAACTCTTAGGTAGTTATTATGCCACCATTGAAGAAATAAGATTCTTTTCATGCTTAATAGACTATTCATTAAGATCAATCAGCATCCTAGGATCATTGCATCTAATTTTAGACTAGACTGATTGATGCACTCAGAAACTTCTCATTCAATCATGAGTTGGCTCACATTCCATCGGTATTTCAATGCATAAGAACGAGTGTATTGGGAATTCCACATATTGGTATGTGTCAGGACCAGGACTCAAAATCAGAGCCTACATTGTTGCATGGGCCTATGGCTTCCCTGATAGCCCGCTATCCTTCACCAATGCAAGGTGAAGTACTCTTTGTAAGCATGTCATTAAGACCCAGGATGGTCACCTTGGAAAGGAACAAAATGTAAAATCCATCCCACGGCTTTCCTCTCTCTCTCTCTCCTCTCTCTCTCTCTCTCTCTCTCTCTCTCTCTCTCTCTCTCTCTCTCTCTCTCTCTCTCTCTCTCTCTCTCTCTCTCTTCCTTGGTGTGTGTGTGTGTGTGTGCATGTGTGTTTTCCTGCAAGACTTCAGGGCCTAGTATCCCAGGATCGGCTATGGGCCCATTGCAGCCCACCACCCTGAGGTGATTGAAGCTGAGGCAGAGTTACCACAAACTGAGTTCAAATCCTTTCCTTGGCAATAATAATCATAATAATCATAATAATGCAACCTGGCTCAGAACTCACACCAGTTTTCTGCTACAGCTGGGATTCTAACTCAGGTCTGGGTAAATCTATAACACTGTGGGGGAAAGGGAAGCTCACCATCCTTGAAGACTACAATATCAGGCCAGGTCACAGGTCCTGAACTGAAGCCCCAGCACTGGAAAAAATAATGTACCCACCTATTTTACACATAGGATCTCTATTTACATATATGTATGAAATGCATCATGAGTTCAGTGTAGTTACTCTTTTTATTGTGTGTCTTAGTCATGGATGCATTTGTGTTTTATTGAGTATAATGACAGACATAACTGTGCCAACGTGGATAACAACCTCTTCCTATGGTTATAGAGTTGCCTATATAGAATTCTCCATCCTCCCTGAGACCCAGGACTTTCACAGGACAGGAAAACAGATGGATCAATGGGCTTCTCATATTAGGATTCATCTTTTGGCAGTACTGGGATTTGAACTCAGAGCTTAGCATCCCAATTGGCGAAAGAGTCTAGGTGAGGATACCAGCCTGTGAGCAACTAAGGAGCTAGGGGGTTCCCGAAACCTTAGATTGAGCCCCGGGGTTGGGGTGGGGCACAATATTCATCCATTCATAAGCTGAAGCTAGTATGCTAATAAATACCTATTTGGGTAGAGTAGGAGATGTGGCTAGCTGTGTTGGAATCCCATCTACCATGTTGTCGGGTTTTCGTTCATCTCACAAAAGACAGACAGAGTCCTAGGAAAGGTAAGTGCAGCCACTCGCCTGTTCCCCAGCCTCCCTTATCCCGGGAGACAATCAGACACAGCAGGGAGTCAACTCAAGCAGGAAAACTCCTTTATTAACACAGAGCAAACCATTATTAAAGCAAGAAAGAGTGGGTGGCATGGGAGGGGAGGAAGAGGAACCAATTATTTCAAGGTCACACCCTAGCATGCACCTAAGCTTCCAAGGTCTGGTTACATACTGTAAAGCAAATTGGGCTCTGCCCACTCAACTCCCTATCAGCAACATCTTTGCTGCCCATGTGCTCTATAGATTCTCTCTTTTTTGTTTTAATGGCAGAGCCACTTCCAAGTTAGTTATTTTTTTCCCTCCCCTGTAAAGGTTATTTTAAAAGGATTCCATTGGTAAGGATAGCATTGGCCATGCAGGGGGTTTGAGGCAAGTCTGGGTGGTGAGATTCGCCAGACAAGGATAGGGTGGGCCCTTGTGCATGATCCAAGAGCCCGTCCCAGTTACCTCACATCCCCACCTAGCACAATAATAATCATCAGTCCCACCACAGTTAGAAATGTCCGAAGCAGTTCAATTAATTCCTGGGCATATATAACAGTCAGTATCTCATAAGGTCATCCTCTTCAGAACCTGGGAGCAGCCTGGGTATTGGGAGTTCCACACATGCGGCATGGTGCATCCTCGTGGGCCTGCACACTCAGGCCATTCTACTATAGTCCAGAAAAACAAGGAAATTTTAAAACAAACTGCAGACTTAGCAAAGCAATCCTGGGCACCTGGTGTCTTTTAAGTAAGCCAGTTCCTTGTACGTGCCTTTAAGGGAGCACAGGGGTCAAGATGACTTTGAGCTTTACTTTAATCTCGAAATGGCTCCCAACAGCTCCCCTGTCTTTGTTTAAAGAAGTGAACCTGCCTGTCTTAGGTTGGGTGGATCGCCTTTTCTGCCTGACCCATCATCGGGAACTTCTTCAGAGCAAAGATGAAGGCCCTGTCTTAGGTTGGCCAGACTGATACCCCCTCTTACCCGTCTCTGGTTGCGATTCCTCTCAGGGAAATTTATTCACTTGGATCTTGATCTTATGTAACTGCCTGGATAAGCTCATAAGCTTTTTGTAGTGCACATATAATGCAAGTAAGGCATAGAAAAACCATCAGCAAAAGCATTTCCATGCCAAGCAATGCCATTACTAGTCCTTTAACATTTGTCAAGGATGGAATAGCAGTCTTTGCCACTTCAGAGTCCAGAGGTGGGCTTGTTCTAATCCAGCTATTTGGCTCTGGGGCTGAAAAAGATCTAAATTGGAAGCATAACAAAAGGTGGTTGTTTAACAATAAGTATGGATTCAATAATGCCGCTATACAAACAATTACTAAAAGAATAATTAGAGCAGGTGACATTAAAATAATTAACTCCAACATAAATATTAAATGGTCTATACATAATGACATAGGGTGTGATCAAAATGAATGTCAGGCCACCAGGTCAAAGGGACAACTTCTCTTGTGGTGCTATTGATGATTTCTGCATTGCCAGCACTGATCACTGCCCAGGTCACTCGTCGAAGTTGATGCAGGTTCCATAGGGCCATTGTCAGGACTGGGAGGGTCAGGACAGCCAACAGCTGGAGTATCGCCATCTACAATTGTTAGAGAACACAAGAGCTTCTCAAGGGTTGGTTGCCGTTGGGGATGGTTAATAATTATATTTCGGCTTTTCTCTTTTAAACACAAGCCTAGGCCACCATAGCCATTTTTCTTCCTTGTTGGTTAGCTTATCCTTATGTATCCTCCTGTATAGAGGAGATAGGTAAAAACTTAAGATTCCTGGCAGGAATCCAATGGGGGCTGTCTCCCCTATGGGAAAAACGCATCCAAATTCCCTGCCCATGGAAACTAGGGGGTCAGGTCCTCTTCATTGTTGTGTCAGGGGGTCCTTCCACCTGACTTTTATTTGGGGCTTAGGGAATAGTTGTCCCCAGTGCTTCTGAAATCTGGATTCAGTTGCCCCTTTTGAAAATTTTAAAATGTTAATGGTAAACATAGCTATCTGTAACTGTATATGGGGATTAACTCCCCTTTTTTGTTTTATAGGCTATCAGACTACAAACTAAAGGGTTTTTGAATGTCCTGAAGAGCCATAATTATGGCCAGCACTTCTTTATATTGTGCTGACCCTTGACAAGGTGGGAATCTTTGTTGTCTGGCTCTTCAAAGGCTGCATACGCAGAGCCTGCTTTACCTCCATCAGTAAAAACATGGAGGGCGCCAGGAATAGGCGTAGCAGAAAATAGAGATGGCATTTTGAGGGGAAGTCACCATAACATGACAGTCTATTTGAATGGCCCATAATGGCAGTCAATTTGGCCTAGAAACCCCTCTAAGAAGAGAGCAAGATGAGCATTGGCTCGAGTGAGCCATTCAATGTCTGCCATCGGAAAAGGAAAAATAATGGAGTGAGGGTCAAGGCAATAATGCCTTTGGGCTTGGGTCCTTCCCTTGACCATAGCATGTGCAAGTTGGTCTGCTTGAGAGTACACCCAAGGTGTGCCCCCAGGGGAGTGTGAACCCACTCTAATGGCTCCCCCTTTTGAGTTAAAACTGCAGAAATCAATGTAACACCTGCAAACAACCAAAGGAAAATGGGCTCAAAAATAGAATACCCCTTCAGGTAAACTTCATCCAGTGCTTTTTGGAACTGCAAAAATATTGCCCAATGGCTGTCTGAAATTATAGTAACTTCTTGGGGCATTCTGTCTTTTTTTTTGTAGAGCAAATAAGGAGGAAGAGGAACCAATCACTGTCAAGGTCACACCCTATCATGCACCTAAGTTTCCATGGTCTGGTTACGCACTGAATATAAAGCAAATCAGGCTCTGCCCACTCAACTCCTTATCAGCACCATCTTTGCTGCCCATGTGCTCTACAACATGTGAGTACTGATTCTTGGATCTTTCCTATTTCCTCCAATTCCTCAATGTTATTCTTATTGTCACACTTCATGAACTCTTAATTAAAAATTTTTGTTGTGACATACGTCTTGCCTATCATTACCTATGAGAATCATGCATGAACTAAACTCTTCCCTAGGGCTGAATTCAAGCACCTCATAACATTTATAGACATGTTAAATATACGATTTATACTACATCTATATATTCAGTCTATATTGTGTTTGTTGGAGCGATTCATTATGTTTTATTATTGATTTATTGGTTTAGCATTTATTTTACGGACTGTGAGTGCACCCATAACATTTATTACATTTATTCCAATCTATTCCATAGCATGTAACTTTGCAGACATATTATGAACTTGCACAGAAAAGGAAAACAGATGTCACACTTGAAATCTTACACCAGGAAGAAATTTTTGGCAATGATGGGACCTGATCTGAAAGCCTGAGAGGCCCAATTCTTGAATGGGTGAGTGTCACCACCACAGCCTCTAGCCCATTCAGCTGCCAAGTCGATCCCAAAACCTGGGATCAATCCCCTGTTTGGCCAAAATCGCAGTAACTTTCTATGACGATAGTGGTACATAAATAAATATAAATTTAGATATTTAGGTACTGCTAGAGGTGTCTATCTAATATTCAGTGACATATACTACGTTCCTAACAATTCTCATGTATTTAGTGAGGATTCCATTTAATCAATAATAATTTTTAATGCATAATAAACTATAAATTAAAATCAATCTGTGTCCTGTGATTATTGGGTCTAATTTTATGCTAGACTCATTTTGAGGGACTACTTATCCAACCATGACATTGATCACATTTCTCTGGTATTCCTATGGACAGGCAATAGTTTCTTAGGCTCTCTAGCCCCTTGTAAGTGGCATGATCTGGATTCGAACTCAGGGTCTAGCGTCTAGGTTGGCCTATGGCTTCACTGACAGCCCGCCAGCCTTCAGCAATGCCAGGTGACCTACAGGTTGCAGCCATGTCATTCAGACCCAGGATGGTCACCGTGCAAGAAAGAAAGATAGAAACTGCTGACCTTTTGCGGTTTGTGGCTTTTTTTTTGGTGGTGTTTTCATTTTGTTTTCCTGTTAGTCACCGAGGCCTAGGACCCAGGATGGGCTGTGGGTGGGGCCTGAACTCTGGTCATGGGAACTCTCCCTCAGCTTTTCAGCTCAGGGCTAGTGCTGTACCATTTGAAATACAGCACCATTCCCAGCTTTTTCTGATCCTGTGGTGCTGAGGAATAGAACCCAGGGCTCATGCATGCAAGGGTGATGGAAACTGAGGCAGGATTGCCACGACCTGAGTTAAAGCCCCGTGCATGGCAAAAACTAAATTATTTAATTAATAATATTACTGAAGCTCCCTGTCTTGGATTTTGTGCCATTTTGTTGGTTGCCAGGCAGTGATGCATCTTGAGATCTGGGTAACTCTGATGCACTGAGGGGGATAGAGGAAAAGAAAGCTCTCCTCCCTTGAAGACAAGCAATTCAGGCCTGTTCCCTAGGACTGAATTCAAGCCCCAGCCCTGGAGAACATAACATTTATAGACATGTTTATTATACGATTTATACTTACATCCATATATTCAGTTTATATCGTGTTTGATGGAATGATTCATTATATTTTATTATTTATTTATTTACTTACCATTTATTTATGGACTGACTGTGAGTGCACCTATAACATTTATTACATTCATTCAAATCTATTCCATAGCATGGAGCTTTGCAGACATATTATATACATAATACTTGACACCCAGCACTTGCACAGAAAAGGAAAACAGGTATCACACTTGGAATCTTTCTCTAGGAAGACATTTTTAGCAATGCTGGGGCCTGAACTGAGGAACTAGGAGGCACAATTCACGATTGGGTGAATGTCAGCATGGCAGCCTCTAGCACATTCAGATGCCAGGTGGATTCCAGGACCTGGGATCAAGACTCAGTTTTGGCCAAAATAGCAATACTTTTCTATGCAGACGGTGGTATAAAAATAAATATATATTTAGAAATTTATATACTTCCAATGATGTCTATCTAGTAGTATTCAATGACATATACTACCTTCCTAGTGATTCACAGGTATGTAGTGAGAATTCTATTTAATCAATAGTATTCTTTTAGGGGCTGGGAAAGTGGCTCACTGGGAGAGTGCTTGTCTTGCATGCATGAACCCTGGGTTCTATTCCTCAGCACCACAGGATCAGAAAAAGCCGGGAATGGTGCTGTATTTCAAATGGTACAGCACTAGCCCTGAGCTGAAAAGCTGAGGGAGAGTTCCCATGACCAGAGTTCAGGCCCCACTACTGACAAAACACACACACACACACACACACACACACACACACACACACACACACACACGTATTCTTTTAATGCATAATGCATAATGTGAATTAAATTCAATCCACATCTTGTGAATACTGGGTTTAATTTTATGTTAGACTGATTGACAAACTACTCATCCAACCATGACATTGATGACATTCCTCTGGGGTTCCTATGAACAGGCAATAGTTTATCAGGCTCTCCAGCCCTTTCTAAGTGCCATGACTGGAATTCAAACACCTAGGTGTCCAGATTGGCCTATGGGTTCGCTGGCAGCCTGCCAGCCTTCAGCAATGCCAGGTGACCTACAGGTTGTAGCTGTGTCATTTGGAACCGTTATGGTCACCATGCAAGGAAGCAAAATGGAGAAACCACCAACTCTCTGCAATTAACGGCTATTTTTCAGTGCTGTTTTCAATTTGTTTTCCTGTCAGCCCCTGAAGCCTCAGATCCCAGGATGGTCTGTGGGCCCAGAAGCTTCAACATCCCAGCTTAGAGTGATGGAGGCTGAGGCAGAGTTGCTAGGACCTAAGTTCAAGCCCCATGCCTGGCAAAATAAATGAATAAATAAATAAAATATAATAAATTTTTAATAAAGTATATAAAAAATAAAATAAATCGTTTTAAAATTCAAAAATATTAAAAATACTAATGGAGATCCCTGGCTTGAAATTTGTGTCCGTTTTTTTCTGCCAGGCCTGGGATTTGAACTCTAATGCACTGTGGAGAATGGGGAAACTCACCCTCTTTGAATACAAGCAATTCAGGCCTGTTCCCTAGGTCTGAATTCAATCCCCAGCCCTGTTAAGTAATATTCATCCACACTTGAAAAAAATGATTAATATCTACATACTTATGTTTACTGTATATTGCTTTGAGGGTATTCATTTTTTGTATTAGTCATTCATTATATTTATTGACTATTACTACACTTATAACACGTATTAAATTCATTACGTATTATTAGAACTATACAGATTTGCATATGTATTATATATCTTACTTCAGACCCAGGGCATTCACCAAAATTCTATATTAGATGATCCCATGCTTAGAAAAACAGAAAGAATACACCAACCAAAGTCTAATTTATCCCTAGGTACCCCATTGGCTCACATCTGTAATCCTAGCTACTCAGGAGGCTGAGAAATGGACGATGAAATTTCAAAGCCAATGAAGGCAGAAAAGTCTGAGAGAAATCATCTCCAATTAACTGGCAAAAACCCCGGCTACAGGTATGGCTGAAGTGGTAGAAAATCAGCTATGAACAACCAAGCCAAGATAGAGCAAGCTGAGTTCAAGTTCATGGAGTGGGAAAGGGGGATAAAAGGAAGAGAAATCCTCCAAAAACAGAGAACAAAACAACAATAGAAAAATCCCACATAATTTATGGTACCAACCAAACTGGAAAAAAATAATGAAGCTTGTGCAGTTGCATAACTTTACATGAGCACATATGCTCTTAGGTACACTTCAAATCTACGTTTTTAATAATATATGTATATATATTAATAACGGATATATATAAATAAACTTTAAATAAACTAAAAAGCAGCCAATGAATTAATACTTCTGAATTAGTGCCTTAAACATGGCATTATAAATTATTTATACTAAAAGTATATTTCAGGTTTCTTTTCTCAGAATCAGTCTTTAAGAAGTTTGTTCACGTGCCTGACACGGTGGCTCATGCCTATAATCCTAGCTAATCAGGAGGCTGAGATTTGAGGATGGTGGTTCAAAGCCAGCCTGGACAGGAAAGTCCGTGAGACTCTTATCTCCAATAAACCACTAGAAAACCGGAAGTAGCATTGTGACTTAAGCAATAGATTAATCATATTGAGCTGAAGAGTGCAGGGATAACCCCTGAGTTCAGGCTCACGACCAAAAAAAATTTTTTGTTTATACAGATCATAAAATTCTAACACTTTGAGCTTTAGGAAACATTTATTCCAGAGTATTATGCTCTTCAGGCAAATACTCCACTACTGATTACATCCAACTCCCAATGTTTTTGTTTTTCATTTTACAATCTAGTTTATTCCCAAAATGCTTACAAGTACCTGCTGTCCTCACAAAAGTGAGTTTTTATTCAGAAACCCAACTTTTTGTGCTATGACTCCCCTAGTGTATTTTGTTGTAGGCACTAAGGCAAACTAAAATGACACAAATGTAGAGAGTTTATAATTATAGAAATAACTCTAAATATAAATAAAATCAACTGTCCCAACCTTCTAGGGAGAAATGGTGTTCTTATTTTCATGTTCACACTTCATGGAAGATGGTCAAAATAGAAACACCAATGTGCTATGCTGAAATGTAAAAATTTAAACCCCTTTTTTGAAAAAACTCTAGTGTTATAAAATCAAAATGTATCAAATAAAGGCGAAGTGAACTTAAAAAATATTTAAAATGAGAATGAAGCTCCCTTGCTTGGAATGTGTGGCATTTTTTTGTCTGCAAGGCCTGGGATTTGAACACGGGGTCTGGGTAACTCTGTTGCACTCTGCGGGAAGGGGAAGCTCATCGTGCTTGAAGATCAGAAAGTCAGGCCTGTTCCATAGGCCTGAATTCAAGGCCTATCCCGGGAAAGCATACTCCTTACATACATTTTAAAGATAGGATTGAACTTCCATACAGATGTCAGATTATATTATGTTTGGGGTGGTTATTCATTGAATTTTTTTGTTTTATTCATTTATTTACCATTTATTTTATTGACTGTGATGACACCTAACAACGTATTATATTGTTTGCATGCTATCACATAGCATCTAGATTTGTATATGTCTTCTCAATCATGCCTGACACCCAGGACTCTCCCGGAAAAGGAAAACAGATTGCCTTCTTAATCCAAGATTAAATTTTTGGCAGTGCTAGGATCTGAACTCAGGGACATGCAGTCCCAATTCATGAATGGGTGAGTGTGAGCACGGCAGCCTCTATCCAATGAAGCTGTCAAGTGGTTCCCAGGTGATGAGGTCTTGCCCCAGGATTGTACAAAACAGCTATACATGGATAGGCAGACAGTGGTTTACAAATAAATATATATTGGTAAAAAGAGCCATAGCCGCCTATCTATGATTGAATGACATATACTACGTTCCTACTAACTCTTAGGTATTTATTATACCACAATTAAGGGAATAGCATTCTTTTTCATGATTAATAAAGTATTGAGATTGATCAGTGTCCTGGAATTATTGCATCCAATTTTAGACTCGACCGATGCACAAACTTCTCTTTCAATAGATATTCCTATCATAGGAATGAGTCTCTTTATTTATTTATTTATTTTTTTGGTCAGTCGTGGGGCCTGAAGTCTGGGCTTGGGCGCTGTCCCTAAGCTCTTCAGCTCACTTGAGCTACAGCACCACTTCCGGTTTTCTGGTGGTCTATTGGAGATAGGAGTCTCATGGTCTCTCTTGCCCGGGCTGGCTTTGAACCGGGATCCTCAGATCTCAGCCTCCTGAGCAGCTAAGATTACAGGTGTGAGCCACCAGCGCCCGGCAGGAATGAGTCTCTTGTGATCTCCTGCCATTGGTAGGTATCATGACCGTGATTTGAAGCCAGGGCCTATGTTGACAGGTTGTCCTATGGTTTCCTTGATAGCACGCCAGCCTTCAGATATGGCAGGTCAGATCCATTTTGCAGCCGTCTGATTCAGACCCAGGATGGTCACTGTGCAAAGAGAAAAACATAAAACCCCCTAGCCCTCTGCATCTCCCCATTTTCGTTCTATCCCACTTTATTTTCCTCATGCAAGCCCTCTGGGCCTAGGATTCCAGGATTGGGTATGGGTCCCGAGCAGCACCTAGCCTAGGGTGATTGAAGCTGAGGCAGAGTTGCCAAGACCTCAGTTCAAGCCCCATGGTTGGCCAAAAAAAAAAAAAAGAAAAATAAGAAAAGAAAAGAAAAAAAAACTTAATTAATTAATTAACTAACTAAATTTAAAAAAAAAAAGCTCCCTGATTTGGAATTTCTGTCAGTTTTCTTTCCTAGCCCGGAATTTGACCTCAGGATCTTGGTAAATCTGTAGCAATGTGAGGGAAAGTGCAGATTTGCCACTACTGGAATTCAAACCCCATGCCAAGCCAAAACTAAAAATAAGTCACTCAGCTTGGCATGGGGAGTAGTTTTGGAGATGGGAGGGAAAGGATGGTAGGGGGAAAACAAAGGAGGAGCCAACAATGCTCAATAGGAAATATACTGATGACCTTGCTCAAGTAACTGTGACCCCTCCATACAACATTTTTACAATAAAAAAACATACAAAAAAGAGAAACAATGTAGTTTTCAGAGAAGCACTTTGGGAGTAAGGGAAGGATATCTGAATAGCTGTACAAAATTCTACACTGCTTTTTTTAATGTTCAGTATGTAACTGAATAAACATAACTGCTTTCCTTAAAAAATTAAGTCACTATCTTGGAACTGGGCCAATATTTTTACCATTGGTGGGATTTGATCTCACCGTCCAAGTAACTCTTTTGTACCATGGGTGAAGGCGAAGCTTACTGTCCTTGACAAAATAAAATTCAGGCTACAGTTCCCATGGCCTGAATGGAGGCCCTGTAATGGAAAAGATATTTCTACACATATGTAATATAGGATATATACTTACATAATTATGTTTGTTATTGATTTTGTTATTGATTTTGTATTTATTTTATTTTTGATTCATTCATTTATTGTGTATTTTATTTAGAGTTATCATACACATATTTATTACATTTCGCACATCTATTATAAAATTACACAATAATTTAGGACATTAACTCATTTTTCATTAAAACTTTTTGTGTTGAAACATGATAAATAATTAAATGGAGGCATTTGTAATAGTCTTCACAAGTTTAGAGTCTCTCTCAATTATGAACATGTCTTATTTATCTTTGAACACCTTCCTATAGGGATTTCTTCAATGATTTATACTCAGAAGCATTTTTTTTTTTTTGGACAGACAAGTTGTGGGATAAGATTGTAAGCACGAGCCTAGAAATGTGGCTTA
>NW_027205199.1:0-16897 GCF_024711535.1 Dipodomys merriami
TTGAACAGTGATATCACAATGGCAGTGTGATGTCAAAATATCATGTCATGATAATGATTTGATGTCACAATTAATTGGTGAGGCCATACTGGTCATAATGGATTTGTAATGTCACAAAGGGTTGGTACTGTCACAATGGCATGATGGGTCTCAATTTTCTTTAATTCACAATTATATGTGTTCACTAAGGTACCATGGTGTCTCCAAAGGCATGTGTTGTCTCAAATGTTCTCAAGTCCTAACTGGTTTTTATTTTCATAATGTAACACAATGGTCATGATATCTGGCACTCTGATGTCATAATGTTCAAGATGTCACAGCGGATTTTTGATATCACATGTCATATTTGAAATATTATGAGGCTAATACCAGAATATTAGCTCATAAAGGGCCTAAGATGCCAAAACAGATGCATGTTGCAAAATTTATGAGTACAGGACAGGTTTTTGATGCCACAATAGTTTAGTAATATCACAATGACAATGTGATGTCACAAAGTGATTATGATGTCACAATGCTTATGAGTTCAAAATGGGTTTCTGATATCAACCCACACACTTCCTTTTTACAGATAATCTCTTTGCTTTTGCTTGTTCCTAAATGTAGAGAAGACTGTCTCGGTTTCCTACCATGATTTCACAAACATGAAAAGTGAGATCTCCTCAGGGAATCAGGTTCTTTTTTTTGGGGGGGGGGTCCAGTCGAGGTGCTTGAACTCTGAGCCTGGGCACTGTCCCTCTGCTCCTATTCTCAAGGCTAGCGCTCTACCACTTGAGCCACAAAGACACTTCCGGCTTTTTTCTTTTTGCTTATGTGGTGCTCAGGATCAGGGACTCAGTTTCTTTGTATAAAATATATTTCTAGTTGTAAAGATTCTTCAAGTGAGTAACTTCATAATTTCCTTAATTTTAATGAAAAGGAAGACAGAAAGTTTATTGGTGAAGTCTCAAGATTAAAGCAGTGGTATATCAAATTAAGTGTAGAGAATTTGAAAAGGTAAATCAGAGATAGGAGGTCTAATCTTATTCAAGTGATCTTTGATCAAGTCAGCAAAACCTTAGATGAATTAAGACTGTCTGACCTGTTCATGCCTTTCTGGCCACTATTTTCCTTCCCTAGACTCTTGGATTTTCCCCCTCTATGTTAGTTCTATTTTTGTTGTCTACTGCTGCCTTTGGTTTGCTAAACTCTTGAGAAAATTCTTTTCCAGGACCTCTTCAGTGTTTCCCTTCCTGCTAATTCTTTCCCTTCTTAAAAAGTAGTCCTGAATTCTCTTGTGATATTATTTTCCTGTTTATTTCCCTACTTTCTTAACTAAGTCCTAAGAAAACTTTTAGTGTCCTTTATTCCTCATCCTCTATTACCTTTTCATCAGTTTCTCTCTGAGGTCTAGCTCCTTAGAAGCAGACTTTGGGACATGGATTCAAATGCAAATAGCTTACATGGAAAATGATCCTGGATCATACAATAGGAGAGGCACAACAGTGAGATAGGAAGAAGGCATCCATTGATGGTATGCAGTCAGAGCATCATTTTTATGCTGATGATTTCCAAATATTTGTCTCCAGCTTGTATCTCAACTTCAGAGTCCAAATTCACAAATCTTCTGAAACCCAACTGCTACAAACATTGGCATAAGGAAAACATTCAAGGCCTAGCACTCCTAATCCCTGAAGATGTTGACATTGAGTAAGTTACTTCTCCAAGTTCCAGGCAATGCTTATGCAAGAACAGGGACAATAATAGTGCCATCAATATAAATGTCTTAATTATGAAATGAGGTTGTTTATGTTAAGTAGTAAGAGGAGTGCCTATTACACCGGAAGCAGTAAGTACTCACTCAGGATCTGCCATTGCTGATGTTATGATAACTTTCTTCACAAACCAATTTCTTTCTTTCTTTTTAAGAATTTGAAAGTCACCATTTATTAACTCCAAATGAAATAATGTCTCTAGTCACTGTCTTTGAGATTTGCATGTGCCATTAAGAGAGAGGTTTATGAGGAAACTTTAAAGTTGGTAAATCGATGGCACTGACATCACGCAAATCTACAGGTCTATATTAACATCTCTCCACAAACTAATTTCCTGTTACACATTCCATGTCTTTGTTAATAGCAATTCCATCTATCACTTGCATCAGAAATTTTAAAGTGCTCCTAGAATCCTTCTTACTCTCAACATGAGGCACCACACCCTGCCAACTCCGACTCCCACATACTTCTTAAATTTGTCATTTCCTCTACATTGTTCTTCCTCTGCCTAATGCCAGCCTTCAGAATTCTTTGGAGGGTTATCTCTGACTACAGGTTGAATATAGTGTCTGACACAAAATAATCACAATAAATGTTTGAATGAATAAATATCATCAAATCATCTCTAATACAACAAATGATACCATCGTACTCTGGGTGCTTTGGAGTTGCCCTAGATTCCACATTTTAACCTCTGCCCTTTAACTTCTACCTTCAAATATACCTTGAATCTGAGCAGCTTTTAACACCACACCTCATCTGTTCACCTAGACTTTGTTCCTCTTGACTTTTAAGGTGCCACAGCACCTTTCACTATTGAAAGGCCATCAATGAAAGAGCTTCACATACATCCCAGGGAACCACGTGGAGGCAAGCAGGCACAGGAGAAAGGTTATTACAAGGTTTATTAGAGAAGTCATATTTCCCTCAAGAGGGAGCACATGGCACCTGTCCATAAGCAGGTAGCAGGAAGATCTGGGGCAGGAAGTGAGGTAGGTGGGAAGCTCAGGTGGGCCTGGCAGAGAAAGGGAGAGGCCAGGTGTACGGTGAGAACTCCAGGCCTGGGAGCAGCTCAGGTCTGGGCTGAGTTGAGGACCAAACGTGAGCATAATGCTTATAACTAGGCCTTTTTTTGTTATCTTTCTGTGTTATCTATTGACTTCTCTAACCTTATTGTTTCACCTGTCCCATTCCCTCACCTTGTTTTGGTCATAGTCATTCCACCAACAAACAAAACGTTCAGTCTTTGCAAACGTAGTTTTCCTGGGTCTTCAACCAGCTGTGAATTTACAGTAGTTTATTTTTTGTGGGTACTGGGATTAGAACTCAGGGCCTGGGAACTTTTGTACTCAAAACTAGCTTGCTACCACTTGAGCTACAGTGGCACTTCCAGTTTTTTGGTGTTCAATTAGAGATAGGAGTTCCATGGATTTTCCTGACTGTGTTGGCTTCAAACCATGTTCCTCAGATCTCAGCCTTTTGAATAGCTAGGATTACAGGCATTAGCCACCAGTCCCCATCCATAGTTCAAAGTCTTAACTCTCCACAATTATGTCCTTCTCTGTATTTTCACATATTACTGTCTTTCTCCATCTTAGAATGTAAGCTTCTTAAACTAGAGTTTATGGCTTCTTTTGATTGTCATCTAGATCTTAAGACCAAAGTTAGCATATAGCAGCACAAAAATAAATATTTGTTAATAAACATTTATTGATTACTCTTTAAAATGAACACTCAATAAGATGTACAAGAGGTTATATCAAAAAACGAACTTTACAAGTTGTGGGGGATGGGAGGGAGGGCAGGGACGGTAAGGGGAAACAAAGGAGGAGGCAACAATGCTTGATAAGAAATGTATTCATTACCTTGCACATGCAATATCAATATCAATAGGTAAACATCAACTATCTTTTATAGGTAAGAATAAGAATTGAACTTGGAAAATTAGAAAACTGATTAATATGATACTTCTACCTTGCTCCTTTTTTGAAAATTCCTTTATTGCCAATAAAATGTGGGGTATTTAAAGAAATACAAAAATTTCCTAATGTAAAGCAAATTGCTATATGTTTGCTGGGATAAAATGCCCAGCAGCAATCCTAAGGAAAAAAAAGTCTTATAACCAGGGTGAATTCAAAGACCATCTTCTATTAATTAAGTCACTCAGTTGACAAAGAACCGATTAACATAATATATAATGAATATTCTTTCATTTCTCAACAAATTACAGCAATACTAACACCTTCATGAAATAGAGCATTTCCAGTTTGATTTCTTTGATGACTGAGTTGAAATTAGATGAAAGGGGCAGGGGTGTTATCGACAGATGTTCCTAGGTAAGGGGACAAAAGCTGCTCTGGAAATTGCAGGTGTCATAGCCATGTCATAGCATCCACCTTGCACTTGTCCTGGAAATTCTCAGCAAGTTTCTTACATTCTCTTGATTTCCTTTGAGAATCCCTGTACCAAAAAGAGCTCTTATGGTAAACTTGAGCTGAGAAACAAATTGATTCAAAAACACTCCCATTATTCCCATTACCAGAGTATACTGCTTCTTTTAATTATAGCACAGAGATTTATTTTGAGATATTTGAGAGGAAGAGAAACTACAAGAATAATTTTAAGGACAAGGACAAGAAAATGTGAGGAGAGCTCTAGGCCACATGGTGTGATAATTTGGCAACATAAACCCCTTTTTGATTTCTACTTAGGTCAATAATGACAAAATAGAATATGTGAACTGTTTAAAGGTAAAGATTTCAGGTTCATATGTCAAAATCAAAATTAAACAAAAATACATATAGATTTTGAATTGCTCATATAGCACAAAGGCTAAGCAACATTGTTATTTTTGTTTCCCTGAACTGTAAAATGACAAATTTGAGATCTTAGAAAAATTATTGATGGAGGAGAAGCCTGGTGTCTCATGCCTGTAATCCAATCTACTGAGGAGGTAAATATTGGGAGGGTTGTGGTTCAAGGTCAGCCTGGGTAAAAAGTTGGAGAGACTCCATCTCAACCAATAAAAACTGGGTGTAATGGCCCATGCCAAGTTTAAGTGGGAAAGGTAAACAAGAGGGTCTAGAATAGTCCAGGCATAGACCAGAAGATGTCTTTAGAAAAATAACTGAAACAAAAACAACTTGGGGAACGGCTTAATTGGTACAACACTTGCAGGGCAAAAACATGAGCTCAAATTGCAGTACTGAAAAAAAGGAAATGAAAAGTTATATTTTAGTTTATTCTTCCTAAATATTGAAAATTTTCATTTTCTTTTAGATATCACAATGACATTAAAACGTACAAAGCATTTGGCTATTATGGTAGAAAATTCTAGCTGTTGACATCGAATTTTTCTGTACTTTCTAGGCATCCAGCTAGACTGAATTTATTGCTGACAGTATCTTAAAGTTACTGCAAAGTGACTCCAGTCAATAGAATGAGAGCAAAGAAAATGCATACTCCTTTAGGGCCAGTCCATAACAGATACCTTGTGTAGTTAGTTGTCTCTGTCCTTTTCCCTTCAGGTTTGACAAAAATGAAAGGAATGTTTTTGAAAACAACTTAATGAAGTTGTTAAAGCCACAGGATGAAAGAATATGAATCTTTGAATCATTTTGTAGGAAGTTATTTTTCAATCAGTCTTTGACCTCAGTGAAGGAAAATTTCTCTCAAATGGACCCTCTGAAATATGGGAATTTATTTTATTTTATTTTAGTGTTTATTTTTTGCCAGACCTGGGGCTGGAACTCAGGGTCTGGGCACTGTCTCTGAGCTCCTTCTGCTCAAGGCTAGTGCTCTATCACTTGAGCCACAGTGCCACTTCTGAATTTTTCTGTTTATGTGATACTGAGGAATCAAACCCAGGGCTTCATACATGCGAGGCAAGAATGCTACCTCTAAGCCACTTTCCCAGATCTGGGAATTTCTTTTATTAACCACATCACCTTACCAAATACAGCAGGTTGGAATGATTAGAAATTAAAGTTCCTATTAGTTCTGTAACCAACTTTTCATTGTGGTGAGATTTTAAACTTCATAGTTTTATATTTTTCTCACTCTATATGTACAGTTTCAACAATAATTCCCCATTGGGAAAATTTTGCTTCCACTGGTATTATATCTTACATAACTGCCCTGACTGAATGTTTCATCAGAGCCAGGGATTTGTGTACTGAAAACTTTTTTTAGGTTAGTTAACAATGAAATTTAGAACTGTGGTCATTTATTAAAAGGAAAATGAAGATAAAGTACATTCATTATGTTAATTCCAAGGTACACAATCATTTTTTCCAAAAGGTATCCCAAAATAAACACCTTTCAAATAAATTGTTTGGAAATCAGGACACAAATTATCATTTTTATTCTGTTGGCATAAAGATAGCTCTTTGAAAAATGAATAATGACCAGTCTTCAAAAAAGACAAAATATATCACCTTGGTGTTCTCTCATAAACACATTGTCAGATAGCTTTATCTTACATGCCTACTGACTAAAGACAGACAATCTCCCCCGCCCCTTTTAAACAAAGGTTTTATTCAGAGACACAATCATAGGTCACAGTATAATTCTCTATACAAGAAAGTTTTATTTTTCAATCCTATAATTTCCATTTTAATGCTACGAATACTTTTGTTACTGGTTCTAAACCAAGATTCTCATATAAGGAATTAATCAATCACAGTTCCAAAGTCACACTCTGCAAATGAGAAAACAAACTGCTCTGGGCTTTACAAATTGAAGATTATGAAAATAAATTCTAAGGTGTTGACTCATGCATTAAATTCTATTACTCTATCAGCACTCAATTTGTATACGTGAATATTTATGAACCCCTGGATGTTTATAAGTAATATGAATGAGAATTTTTGCTAAAGAAAGAATGGGAAGATTGTTTTACCTAAAATTTGAAGAAAAGCTCAACTCTTAAATGTGCTAAACTTCCTTTGGAACAGACATATAAACTTTAGTTCTTGTCAAGGTATTAACTGATTCATTGGTATCTTGCTTTCTTTCTTGCTTAATGTACCCACCACAGCAGTGACTCCTGATTATTGCAAAGCTTTACAAAATGGAGCTGGACATTTGATTACTATCAGTAGTGAATTACTGGTTGGCACTAAGTCTCAGGTGCCTTTCAGAGAAAATCCATTTTGCTTCACATTTCTCATTAATTCTCATTTGTCCTTTTCTTACTTTCTTTCTTTTTGCTCAAATTTTTCCCCTTCTCCTAGACTTAGCCCATTCTTTTCATCCTAGCTCACGCTCTAAGAGAGGATAGTATTTTGTGGCATCTTTGCTATTGCATTTTATCCATCTATTTCTGCATCCCGGAGTCTACCCAAGCTGTTTCTTTAATCAAAGTTTAAAGAAACCCTAGACTAGAATAAAATAGCTTAAAGACCTTTGTCACTTATAATGGACTCTCCTTAACGTTTCAAAATTCTGTTAAGTGTTCATATCTCTCTCTCTTTCTTTCCTTCCTTCTTTCTTTCCTTCCTTCCTTCCTTCCTTCCTTCCTTCCTTCCTTCCTTCCTTCTTTCTTTCTTTCTTTCTTTCTTTCTTTCTTTCTTTCTTTCTTTCTTTCTTTCTTTCTTTCTTTCTTTCTTTCTTTCTTTCTTTCTTTCTTTCTTTCTTTCTTTCTTTCTTTCTTTCTTTCTTTCTTTCTTTCTTTCTTTCTTTCTCTCTTTTCTTTCTTTCTTTCTTTCTTTTTTCTTTCTTTCTCTCTCTCTCTTTCCTCTCTCTCTCTCTCTCTCTCTCTCTCTCTCTCTCTCTCTCTCTCTCTCTGCATCAAAAGAGTAGGCATAGAAATGAACAACATTTCAATACCTAGTATTGAAAAATCTTAGAATTTCTAGGACAGTATAAAATTACCTATAGAATTTCTGGCATATAGGATAGACTCGAAAAATATTAGTGCTTTAGATTTTGCTGCATATAACTGATGCCAAATTTTATAGCTTAAAACAGCAATCATTACCTTATACATTCTCATAGTTTCTGTGGATCAAGAAGTCCAAAGGGCTAGCTTGGTCTGTCCTTTCTCAGTCTTTCATGCAGTGCAGTCTGAAGTCAACCTGGACTAGTCATCTGAAGGAAGGACAAGCTGGCTTGGATTGTCTACTTGAAACCTCTTTCTCTCTATTATGACTTTTGCATGGAGCTGCTTGGTTGTACACATGGTTGAGTGATTTAGGAAATCAAGATGAAAACTGTTTACAAACTACCTTTTCCATTGGTATTTTGTTAGTCACATATCTATAGTACTGATTTGATGTGGGAGAGGGGCTGGCTACCTAAGATTATGAGTTCCAGGAGATGTTGATCATCAGATTGCATCTTGGAGACTGGCTGTCATAGACACGGATTCACTCAGAGGAAATAATTTGACTTGACTAGAATTCCTGGAATGCTTTCAATGTTTTTGGTGATTATTTATTCCTTTTTATGATAGTTCAGCCCAACTATTTCCTGTTTTGCTTGCTTCCTTCCTTTCTCTCTTTCCTTCTTTCTTCCTCTCTTTTACCCCTCCCTCCATCCTTCCCTCCCTCCCTCCCTCCCTTCCTTCCTTCTTTCCTTCCTTCTTTCCTTCCTTCCTTCCTTCCTTCCTGCCTCCCTTTCTCCCTCCCTCCCTCCCTCTCTCTCACTTTCTCTCTTTCCCTCTTTTTCTTTCTCTTTCTTTCTTTCTCCCTCCTTCCTTCCCTTTTCTCTCTCTTTCTGTCTTTCTCCCTCTTTACCTCCCTCTTTCTCTTCTAATCTCTCTATCTCTCTCACACATACACCTCTGATTTCACTCATATTTAATCATTTTTGTGTATAATTACAAGTGTTAGAAAACAATAAGAATGGGTAAAATTCTACATCAGAACCCAAAGCCTTCCAGAAAAGTCTGCAGGCCTCTAATCTTTCATTCTTAGTGATTCTAGGTTGCCATCTTATGTCACCCCCAGTATACTTAATCCCAAAATGCATGACTAACATGCTTTCTTCATCCCTGCTTAAAATCCTGGATGGTTTGTTTCTGCAGAACTTAGTCAACTACTTGAAACTGACATAAATGTCTAAATACTCATTTCTAAGTTTGTATGGCAACCTCATTTTCCATCATTTAAAATTATACTCCAGAACTAAACTACCCCATCAGAGGCTGAGAAAACTGATTTTTAGATGTAACACATGAAGTTTTCACATGCTCCCAATGATCGTTGTTATTGTCAAAAAAGGGTTGCTTATTTTTTAATTCATACTTAATGACAAGCATTGAACAAAATATATTACATGTTACATTTCAGTAAAACCTTATACCAAGACCTTCAGACTAATTATCTCCATTTCAGTTGAGATAATAGACTTAGATGTTAATTTCTGTTCAGCTAATACATGAGAAAATTCAAGCTTACCTCGCTCTGCCTTGAAAGGCTATTTTCTTTTAATGCCATAAAAACTCTATCAGGAGGTATTTACTAGGTTTAAATCTTAAACCTGCCATTTGCAGGCAGAACAACTTTATACAGATTGAATTATTTCTCCAAATGCCCATTTCTTCATTTATAAAAATTAGAATATAAGAAAGCACCCTATAAAATGTTTAAAAGCACTTATACAACTTTCATGAGAATCAAAGGCAGAAATAGTTGAGCTGCTAGTACTATTTTATCTCATCAGGACTATTCTCCACTTACTTCAAATGACACATTGTAATTTGACACCATGTCTAATTTGATCAAATGGAATTGTTTTCCCTGAAGTTCCTCTGTGACTTTACTCTTGTAACCATTTACATATCTATTCTCTATTATAAGAGACATTCTGGAACTCTTAAGTGATTCTATCTTAGTTGAAGTATCCTTCAAATCAAACTCTGAGCCAAAGATCTCTGAGTCAAATAGACTTCTTACAGATGCAAAGAACATGGGTAGGTAAGGAAGAAAGCACTCAGAAGAGGGAGGGCCACCGCCAAGTGATTTGTTAGTTATCAAGTCAACTATTGTCGTAGATAATTGATCACTGCTATACTACAGCCAAACTCTGGAAAACTATGTGGAAACTTACTTGTCAGGATTATCCAGACTAAAGGAATCTCACTTTTATATCCCTCTACGGATTAGCTATTGGTTATGTGCTTTTTCTGCACAAGTCTTTAGCTATGGTATATTCCTGTACCTGTACCTGTACTCTTTAACAAACAATATTGCTTTGCTTGTAGTGTTCATAGGCAAAGTGACTTTTCAAGGCTGAAGGCAACCCAACAATGATTCCAGTGCTTCCTTTGACAGTCAGCCTGCTAGAGAGAATAGAGATGGAACAATGGCAGTGACTTGTGTGTGTGTGGCTCACTGTGAGTTTCCTCATTGATGTGCTTATTCATCTGCCTTTGAACATTTGCAATCTCTGTTCACTTGGAATTTTCTGGTGTAAGGATAGTAAGGAGTGTGCAACCAATAATATTTAAAGATACAGAGAAAAGGAATTTTTAATATGACAACAAACTATAGAATCAGTTTTAGCTTTTTATTTTCCCCTAGCTGATTAGAAATTAAGAATTGCAGCCTCCTCCTTTGGTTTACCTTTCACATCCCTTCCCAGCCTCCCCCTCCCCTCCAATCCCAATCCTTCTCCTTCCCCCCCTTCCGCCCCCACCGCACAGACGTTGTCTTGGTAAGAAATGTACGCATTATCCTGCCCATGTAATTGTAACCCCTCTGTACAGTATGTTCACAAATAAAATAAACTTAAATTAAAAAAAAAAGAAATGTGCTTGCTTGATAAGAAATGTACACATTATCCTGCCCATGTAATTGTAACCCCTCTGTACAGTGTGTTCACAAATAAATAAATAAATAAATAAATGTTCTCATTTCCTTGCTCATGTAAAAAAAAAAAAAGAAACTAAAAGAAAAGTGGTTACAACTCTAGGAAGAAGGCCCGACCCTCAGCATATGTGGTTTAAGCAAGATTGTAAGAAATACAAATGAAGATTGTGTGCTTGCTTCAATAGACAATGAGATTTATAGTAGGAACACAACTGCAAGTTAGGTAATCAAGTAGGTTAGAGCTGTTGATTGGCCCAATGACAATAATTCCTGAGCAAACTGCATTGTACTAAAAAGGATGTGCTAAGGTAAGGTGTTACCTGAATTTTGTGTCTCTAATAGTATTCAGGTCATTGCTTCTGCATATTACAAATGATTAGATTCAAGTAGTGTTGGGAAACAATGTGGGATGTAGAAAGAGCTCTACAAATGAAAATATGACATGCCTATCTACATGAATTTGGAGCATCAATTTTAACACTTGTGAGATTAGGAGATCACATTTGTAATAAAAAAAGGTAAATGAGAAATTGTAAGGTTAGACATCAATATCTACTGAATACCTCCATTGAAAGGGGCAGCTTAAGCTAGGTGCTGGTGGATCACATCTGTAATCCTAGCTACTCAAAATGAGAGCCAATGCAACAGTGATACTCACAAGACAGTATGTTGGAAAGAAACTTTACAACTTGGGGAAGTGACCTTGTGGAGGAGGGAAAGTGGGAGAAAAATGAGGGAGAGAGTAACAATGTTCAACAAGAAATGTACTCACTATCTTATGTATGTAACTGTAACCCCTCTGTATATCACCTTGACAATAAAATTAAATTTTAAAAAATAGATAAAAGGGAAATGTACTGAATAGGTAACTTAAGAAATTGTAATCCCGGGCTGGGAAGGTGACTCAGCAGTAGAGTGCTTGCCTTGCTTGCATGAGGCCCTGGGTTAGATTCCTCAGGACTACATAAGCAAAAGGAAAAAGCCAGAAGTGCCACTGTGGCTCAAGTGGTAGAACACTAGCCTTGAGCTGAAGAGCTGAGGCCCAGAGTTCAGGCCCCAAAACCGGACCCCCCTCAAAAAAGAATTGTAATCCCTCTGTACCTCAACTCTATAACAATAAATTAAATTAATTTCAAAAAATAAAGAGGCTAAGATCTAGCCCAATTAGGAAATTCTGTAAGATTCTTATCTCCAATTAACCACCAAAACCCAAAAGTGTAGCTGTGGCTCAAATGGTAGAGCACGAGCCTTAAGCAAAAAAGCTCGGGCTCTCAGTTCAAACCCTAGTACTGGCATAAACAAACAAACAAATATAAATGATCAGATTGAGCCAACATTTGCCATAATGAAATTTGAATTGTCAAATCTCCTAATGGTTCTTAAGACTCACAGCTTGCATTAGTATAGATCTTCAGAATTTTTATGTGCTGGCATAATTTTTATGAAGACCATGATATAGACCAAAGAAAACTTATCAGTATTAGCAGAAAACAAGTTGTCACCCCTAGACCAGATGAATCTTGAATAGCCTTGCAGTTATTAACTCTCTCAAAAATGATGCAGACACAAAATTATCCTTTGGAGAATGGGATGTCTGATAGTGTTGCTCCCATTGTCACCCCTGCCTTTCCTCCCCTAAGGGCTTTCGGTGCTTTAGCTGAATTGTCATCAACAATCTCCCTCAAAGAAGAAGCTGCACACCAGCCCCATTCCTCCTCTAATTATTTAGCTTATGTCATTGAAATGTAAACTTAAAAAAGGCAGGGATACTAAAACATATATCAGGTAGGTTACCTGAAAATTGGTACTTGCAACCTTTTTTACAGTTCCCCAAATAATCCTCAATCTCTATCTAGAATCGGAGAGATAGACATCTTTCATGTCCAAGTTATACCTTCCATTCTAATGGATGGCATTGATAGTTGCTTATTTCAGATGAGTGATAGAAAGTACAATCTAGACAGAGGAGAGAAATGCAAGCAGTAAGAGCAATAGAAAATACAAAATTAAAGGGTAAGGTGTCAGAAAGGGAGAGATGGCATCAGAGATGCCTTGGAAAATTATCTTTCTTTTTTTCTTTTTTTCGTTTTTTCTTGTGAAAATACTATACAGAGGGTTTACAATTACATGGGCAAGATAATGAGTACATTTCTTATCAAGCATTGTAGCCTCTTCCTTTGTTTCCCCTTCCCATTCCTTCCCATTCTCTCCCCACCCCCCACCCAATCTTCTTCCCCCCACACCAAAGTTAAAGTTCATTTTTCCACATAACGACTTGTTACATCTCATTGTTGCAATGGATCCACGTGTATCCCTATTTAAACGATTTGTTTTTCCCTTCCCCTCCACAAATTATACCAACCTCTTTTTTTCATTTTTTTATTTCTTTTTTTATTTTTTTATTGTGAAAATATTGTACAGAGGGATTAAAATTACATGGGCAAGATAATGAGTACATTTCTTACCAAGCATTGTAGCCTCCTCCTTAGTTTCCCCTTCAAATCCCTTCCCATCCTCCTCCCTGTCCCCACCCAATCATCCCCGCTACCCCCCCCCACCAAAGTTGTAAAGTTCATTTTTCAACATAACGACTTGTACATCTCATCTTTCCAATGGGTCCACCTGTATCCCTATTTAAAAGCTATGTGCATATGACCATATAAGATGATGCTAAGTGAAATGAATCCCAAGATAGGGACACAAGAGGTTTTATCTTTCGTGCTGTTGTTTTTAATGTACTTCTAATGTACTATATGATTTTTTTATTTCTCTTGTATGTTCTTCTTCCATGGTATAACCCCTGTTTTCACTGCATTTGACTCTGGTGCCCTGCATCTTGTATATACATTTTTCTAATTTGGGAAGGGGAAGGAAAATAACAAAAAGCAGAAATAAGGATACAGTTTGGCCCATTGTAACAATGAGATGTACAAGACACTATGGTGAAAATGAACTTTACAACTATGGTGGGGGAGAGTTGGGGACATGGGGAAGAAAGAGACAGTAGGGGAAAAAACAAAGGAGGAGGTAACAATGTTCAATAAGAAATGTACTCATTACCTTACTCATGTAACTGTAACTCCTCTGTACAATATCTTTACAATAAAAATACATATTTTTAAAAGAAAATGACAAATGTGCGTGAATTTTTTAAAATGCCAAAAAGGTTTAAGATTTAATACATTTGAGATAACCAAAACCCACTTAGGAACAAAAAGAACCAACTTAAAGCCCTTCCTTAGGAAAGTAAATAGTAGCCTTAGAATGTTATACAGGAATTTGATCACAAGATAGAGAGAAGCCACATTCTGAAAGGTCCAATCAGGAATCTTTATTAGAAAGCCAACAACTGTGAGGGATACATGTTCCCAAGAAACTCACAGCCTCAAATATACTTAGAACTGTTTTAAAACACTGAGGCATGTAGATAGTAAAGGAAGAGCAGAAAAACAAACCAGATAAACTCTAATGGAGAGTTGAGAGGGATGCCATGGTGACTTGAGGAGGGCCATGAGATGTGAGGCATGGCACAAAATGATGCTGAGGTGTTGGGACCTAAATAAGGTCATGGTCAGGGACAGGGTCATGAGGAACTTGAGAGTTCAAAGAGTCTCATGAGTTCATGGTACAGGTCTGGTGGTCCAGTAACCTATTGTCCAAGTCTGTGCCCGTGCCTCTAGTAATTCAGGCATGCCTATCACCTAGGGGTAGGGGTCAGAATTCACCTATAAGAGTTTTTAGAAAGTCTCTCATCCATCAACATGTCAAAGATGCTGCCAGTTAGAACCAGTATCCATATTTCAAGAACAATCAGAGAAAAGTGAAAAGCAGCCTCAGATGGTGAAATATGGATACTTTGTCTAAATAATACTATCTGTCCTCAGCACCATCTTGGTGTCTTAATAGGTGTTAGGAAATTTTCACCCAGTTCCAAGAACTGTAGAGGTGACATAGGACTCTCTTTGAACTACAGCTGTGTTGTGAGTTGTTAAATTGCAGATGTATCATGGGTTGTTTAGCTCCAGAAAAAAACGTGTTCCAGAGAATACTTGCCCTTGCTTATCCTTTATTGTTCCCCTTAGATAACTGGCTCTTGATTGACCCTGATTGTTACCCCTGGATAGCTTGCTTTGCTTCTGTAAAACACACTTTGCTAGTTCCCATACCATGTGACATCTGCCTTGATGTGGCTTTTGCCTTCATAAACTTTGCACTAGCTGCATTAGGCACTGCAAGTTTTTTGGGGGTATGAGTCTGCTTGCAGTCACTGGTTCACAGCCATTATGAGTAAAGGATGCTTCACTTGCCAGGCCCTGGTGGCTCATGCCTGTAATCCTAATTAGTGAGGAGGCTGAGATCTGAGGATCATGGTTCAAAGCCAGCCCAGGCACAAAAGTCCGTGAGATTCTTCTTTTTTTTTTTTTTTTTTTGAGATTCTTATTTTCAAAAAACCACCAGAAAATCAGAAGTGGCACTGTGGCTCAAGTGGTAGAGTGCTAGCCTTGAGCTGAAGAGCTGAGTGACAGCACCCAGGCCCAGAGTTCAAGCTCTACAACTGACAGAAAAAGGGGGGCAGGGAATGGCAATGTATTTCTAATGTGCTGTGTTGTATTGTAACTACCTAAAGAAAATAAAACTATAATAGAAATTAATGATTAATTTTTAATTAATTGTTTAATTCTAAACCATAACAAGGGCTGGTTTTGAAATCAAACAGACCTGAATTTAAATTTGATTACACCTCACACCCTTCAGGTATAAATCCAATTTTAGAAGCCTTCTTTTAGGAAAAATAGAAAATATAAAAGTAAAATTAGGAGTGAAGGAGGTGTCAAGTGGATGTGGTGACACAACCTCTGTTCCTGTATTATGTGTCATAATTTGGCAGTATTATTATAGACATATCCTACGTTGTGATGACTGTCAATAGCTAAACATAGGTATGTCACTATCTCCCGAAATGTGTCTTCATTTGCTACTAACATCTCCACTGTCATGAGAGGAAATTGATGACAAAAGTTGGCCTGATTTCAATTGAACTATCTTACTTTTGAAAAGCTAGGAGAAACATATGACCATGTGACCATAATTCTAGGACGTGTGTGTGTGTGTGTGTGTGTGTGTGTGTGTGTGTGTGTGTGTGTGTGTGTGTTTGCTGGTACTAGAGCTTAACTCAGGGGGTCTCACTCTAGCATTTAACTCTTTCATTCAGGGCTGGAGCTCTATAACTTGAGCCACATTTACAACCTCCCCCCAACCCCAGCTACCCCGATACTTTATTCTTTCTGGTTAACTGGCAATAAGAATCTCTTGGATTTGTCTGCTTGGGCTGGTTTTGAGTCATGATCCTCAGCCTTCTAGGTAGGTAGGATTACAGCTATGAACCACCAGCCCAGCAATTTTAGGACTTGCTACAGAGCCTTGAGAAATTCCATTATGCAAGTGGAGAAGCTGGAGACCAAGCTGTATGATGCCCTGATAATTCATGGGGATTCATTTGTGATGTCTGTTAGTCACACTATACCTATAAATAACCTTTCCCTTTCTCACAGGTCATACACTGGGGAAATAAAGGAATATATGGTTCATGGCCTAAAGTAAATGATCAATGGTAAATAAAGATTAAAAATATTAAATTTTGCAAACCAATGATAGCTCCTTTTGTGTATTTCACTATGGGGTAAGTACCATCCAAACTCTCAAAGGCTATTGAAGGTTTTGTGTGTTTGGGCTTTTTTTTCCCACTTACAGGCAGTCAGAGAGGGCTACTTAAGTATTTTGTATCATTCATTTATCTTGCTAGCGATGTCCTTTGACATGCAGAAGCTCCACAGTTTAATGCAATCCCACTTTATCCAGCTTTTCTTGTATTTGTTGTGTTTCTGGATCTTTATTTAGGAAGTTTCAACCTGTGCCAAGGAGTCCTAGTGTATCTCCTATCCTTTCCTGTCATATTTTCAGAGGGTCTGCTCTTACTTCAAGGTCTGTGATCTATATGCAGTTGAGTCTGATGCAGGATGATATGTAAGTATCTAACTTCACTTCTCTAAACATGTATAGCCAATAGTTTGAGGCCAGCCGGGGCAAGAAAGTGCATGATATTTTTATCTTCAATTAGCCACCCAAAAGCTGAAAGTGGCTATGGCTCAAGTGATAGGGTGCTATCTTTGAGCTAATAAAGCTCATAGACAAAACCATAAGCCCTGAGTTCAAGCCCCAGCTCCAAAACACACACACACACACACACACACACACACACACACACACAAAATGGATGCACAAATTCATAACCAAGGTCATCTTGCTTAGACATTTTATTTTAATAAAAGT